>NC_081407.1:778518273-778723273 GCF_030272615.1 Cryptomeria japonica
GAAAACACACAATAACACAAGATATTTTAATGAGGGAAACCCGGGTGTGGGAAAAACCTCAGTGGGATTTGTGACCCACAATATTTACTCACTGGCCAATGAATAAAATACTACTTACAATAGGGGTCTCCAGATGTAGGGAGGCCAACAGCCTAGAGCTCACTGCTCAATGAAGAGTCACACTGACTACAAATGGATTATTAAATCCAAGACAATGTACTACTCAAAACAAAATCTCTAATGCCAGGTTCATTACCGGTTTAAGTTCAAATAGATACCTTAACCAAAAACCTTTGTTGTCACTAAACAATTATTTTCTACCAATACATATCATATGTCTCTTTATCAAAATGACCTATAAGATCTCATACATATATTAGTCTTTTACAATATACCAGGTCGGCTTACAAAAGATAATTATAATTACAATAAACAAAAGCTCATCCCATGCCAGACTGGAGTGTCAGTATGCATTGTTGCTGATGTAATCTGAATGCCGGTGAAGTGCATGTCGGTGCTGGTGCCTACCAATGTATAATATATGTGATGTCGGGCATGTAGAAACCTATTGCCGATGGGTTGCCAATTGGTTTCCATCAATGACAACATCAACTATTCTCATAAGAGTGTAGAATGCCAACAATCTCCCCCTTTTGCATTGATGGCAATACTCATGAGAAAAATCCAATACTGCTATCCCAAAAGTGAAATCCAAAAAAGATGTGCTTGCCTTGAGCAAGTGATCTCCTCTGTACATGCATTTTTCTCTCCACTACTCCCCCTTTGACATCAATGACAAATGATATCATAGATAATCAAAAAGAGTACAAAAAATGCTACCTCAAGGTCTATAATCGGTTGGTTACTATTTGAAAGATGTCTGTCAAGACTAGATTCAGACTCTGCATAAACTTGTTGTTGTCATTTAGAGTTGCCTTAGTCTACTGGATCATTCCGGTGAGATAGTGCATTTTCTACTCCTGTGATCACTCTCCTTGAACTATTTCCTTACATAAATCAATTCTCTGAGTAATCATACTATCCAACCTCAGACCAAGCTTATCCTTTAGTTCCTAGGCATTGGACCTTATCCTTGCCTTCTCTTTCTCAAGTTTGTCCAACTTTTCCTCAAAATCTATCATTTCCTGCTCAAAAAACTGATATAAGTCTAGATGAACCTATTATATTATTTGCAATGTCATCAATTTCCTTTTGTGTCTTTTTGATCTCCTCATCAATGTCCTCTGTCAAACAGTGAGGTTTACATGATTCTCTATATAACTCCTTATACTCCAAAATTGTATAATTAAAGTATCGGTAAAAGTGTGTCCGAGTGATTGGTACATTTCTTTATGGTGTTCTCAGAGAATGTATTTTTCTCTTTGTCAACTCTCTTATTAATGATATCCTCATTCACCTTATCTATAGTTATAACATTATCAACAATGGATTCGGACAATGTGTCCAGTTTACCTAAAAGAATCATTAATGTGATCTATCTTATAATTAGATGCAATCATCTTCAGAATGGGTAAAGTGTTATCAGTTGCCTTAAAAGCTAATGCATTGCAATCAGTTATCCTTTTAATAGAATCCAATAGAACCTCTGTAATGTTAGTGGGTCTGAATTCACCTGTAGATGTGCTCGGTTTTGCTATGGGTTTCTTTCTTAACAGATGTCTGACCAATTACCTAGACTATTTCCTCTTTATTCCATCAGATGCATCCACTATACTTACATTTTCTTCTGGTAGATCTATCTGTGTGTGTACCTCTACCTTTGATGGTTTCTTAGTTTGATTAAGCATCTTTGTAACTATCGGTGTCTTAGACTTAGCATGAACCTCTGACTCAGATTATTTCTTTGTCTATACCACTGTCAGTTTCTCAGATTTTGGTTGCTCTATTCTAGTTGTCTTGTCCTCTGTTGGTTTCTCAGTCTTCGGTTGCTTTGTTTGAGCTGGTATCTCAGTTTCTTGAGAGTCAACAGTGTGTGCCGGTTTCTTTGAAATGTTGTTGTCCTCAACACTATCTGCCTTAACGTCTATAGTTTCTTTGTCCACAACAATGTTTATATCTTGAGTATCTACACTCATGGTGAAAAGGTATCTCAGACTCTGGGTTAGTATCATCATGAGTTATACCTTTAGTAGCTATATTCGGTGGATTAACTATATGAACTAGTGATGCTGAAGGAGGGGTGTCCTGGGCTAGTGGAGGGATGTTATCTATTACTTTTATATAAGGTACACCACCTATTTTACCTTTTCCTTTGTCTTTCTGATATACCTCAAATGACTTTTTCCATTTTTGGTCTTCTTCTTTCCTCTTGCTTTTCCTTCTCCACAAAGAATATGTCCCATTTATTTTGCAGTCTCATCAGCAATCTCCTTAACTCTTCCAGCCATTAAGCTTACTTGTTGGTGTCCACTAATAAATACTGACCGGTTAGCTTTAGAAATAAGCTCATCTATCTCTTCTTTAGAATTTACCAGATGTACAGCCAAGAGTGCTTCAACTTTCAACTTCTTGTCTAGTTCCATCATAGATAGCCTTTTAGCTTCCAATCTCATGTATAAATCATTGGGTAACGCATCAATTAGTTCTATCAAAACTTTCTTGTAAATATCCAAATATAGAATAAGGCCTTCCTCAATGGTGTTTTTGCCAGAATCATTAAAATAATTATATCATTTATTCACATTAGACAGATTACCTTCCTCTATAATCTCATTCAGTAGATCATCCAGTGTAGGGGTAACCAATGTCTATTTATTCTTTGGTGTAAGCTTCTTCTTCGGTTCCCTAACTGCCTACTGCTTCTTCCATAGTGTTCTAGTTCTTTTAGGAGTAGGAGAAGATACCGGTGAGGTTTTTCTTTTCCTTTCCACTCTCTTAAACTCAACAGCCTTGCCACTGTCAGTATTAGAAGATGGTACAACCAGTGAAACATGTGCTTTAGGTTGCAATCCTTCAAGCTCACTTGCTGATATACCACTGATATTCATGACATTTTCCTTGATTTATTTGACCTTCTTGGAGGCACCTCTGATAAAATTTTCTCTTCTTTTTGTCCTCTTCTGCATTACCAAAGAATTTCTCAGATGGCTCCCTTGGTGCATCAAGTAGAGCTTTAGCATATGTCTCAAGAATAGGTAGGTCTACCTCATAACCCATCTCAGTAACCCAAATAGTTCTAGGGCTTGCTGCTTCCATCCAAGTTTCATCTCGCTTAATGATAAAACAAATTTGCTTATCATACTTATCAATTATGCTTTGTGGTAGTCTCTCTCTTTCTCTCATTTCAGTTTGAAATATTTTGAAGTAGTCTGTAATGTTATTAACATTGTTAGTGCCCATACCGGTGAAAGCATCCTGAATTTGTTTTCCTACTGAGATGTCATAACTAAAATCTCTATGACCTATGCTGAGTATCTCTTTGGTAAAGTATAGCATCAGGCATATGTCAGTAGATTTCCAAAATAGAAATTACCTTTCTTGTCTCCCTTAATCTTCTTCAAATTATCAATTAATTCATCTTTAAGCCATTCACAAACATCTATCTTAGCATTATTGTTTACCATCTCATATGTACTATGAATACAAAGGATATAAATAGAATTCAATCTATTTGCATGAGTTGCTTTGTATCCTAGCACCATACTTACATATCTCACATTTATATCCTTAACAACATTCATGCTAAGTGATCTGTTATCATATGTGGCTCCGGTTAAATCCATAAATCCCTTGTTAGGTATCTTCTTGGTTTTATTAGGCCTACTACCGGTTGAAGGTAAACTAGTAACTGCCTTAATTGCTTCCTTGGTTATATTGCAAACTGACTCTAACCACATGAACTCTCCATGGACTCTACTCAATACAAGTCTTACAACTTCCTCTAGAAATTCAGGAATGTTCAGAATCTATACAAAACCTATGTCTTCCACAAACTTATGTTCAGGTTTAATCACATCATTTCCATCGGTAATAAACTCATTAACATTTTCTTCAAATCCTCATTCCCTAGGTTTTCTATGTTGCAATGTATGTATATTCTAGGGTCTTCTGCAAATGCTACACCCTTTGGAATTTTCAAAAAAGGTCCAATAGAATCATCTTGTTTTGCAATCTTAGGGATAATCTTAAATACGGGTCTAGGGTTCAAAATAAACTCAAGAACAGAAAATGAGGATGCCATTTCAAAAGATAAATACCTCTTAATCAAAAATTTGAATGCCTAAAAATCACTTCGTAGCTTCGCCTTAGGATGCCCTTGCTTAGTTTCACGCTCTCTGATTTGTTTGAATGCTTGGTGAGTCAAAATGAGGGTTTTTCGGTGCATTTGGAACATTGACTGGTGGGTGAGTTTGTATTCTGATTATTTATAAATCTACACTAATTTTCTCTGTGACCATATTTGTTGCAATTAAAACATTTCCCATTAAATTTATAAGCATTAGGTTGTCTTACCGGTTTGTTCTGATCTTGATTATTTGCAGTATCGAAACTTTCTCCAATTTCAAAACCAAGTCCATTTGTATCTCCATCAAGTTTCTGTCTTTTCAGCATGTCATCAAGTTTTTTTGATTTTTTCTTGAATTTGTCTTTGTCTTCATTTGCAGTAGCCAACTCATTTTGCAAAATTCCAACTTTTCTCACAAGCTCATCTTTATCATGTAGCATGTGAATTAGATATTTCTTTTGCATATCATTTTCATGACTAAGTCTCAGATTTTTATTTTCCAACATCATTAAGTCTCCTAGTCAAGTCTTCTTCATTCTTCTTTTTGTCTTCAATATCCTTACATAACCTCATAGTCATATCTTGCATTTCATTCTTCATATTACTGCTCTCTTGTCTCAACTTATTTTCAATATCTCTAAGAGTTTCCTTTTCATCATCATCATTCTACATTTTCTCATGAAGTTCTTTTCTTTTATTTTGTGCTATAAAAAGTTCTCTTATAGTCCTTTTATGAATTCCTGTGCAATCCTTAGATCATCTTCAATTTTGATATTCTTCAATTTTTCTACATCAAAATCTTCAAGAGCTCCTTCCAACTATTTTCTTAAGTTCTCCATCTGTACCAATGTCAAAATCTCCCTCAAGCTGTTAGGCTTTTGTAAATAGAGGACCAGGCTCTAATACCAATTGTTAGATTCAATGATTGTCCCAAAGACACTGAGAGGGGGGTGGGGGGGGGGGGGGGGTGAATCAGTGTCTAATTGGTTAGCAGAATATTCAAACTTATTAATAACTTTGCAACCCAAAATAGTGTACCGGTAAATAAGAATTAATGCAGCAAACACAAATAACAGAGACAACATAGAAACACACCATAACACGAGATATTTTAATGAGGAAACTCGGTGTGGGAAAAACCTTGGTGGGATTTGTGACCCACAATATTTACTCAATAGCCAATGAATAAATACTACTTACAATAGGGGCCTGTAGATGCAAGGAGGCCAACAACCTAGAGGTCACTACTCAATGAAGAGTCAGACTGACTACAAATGGATAATTAAATCCAAGACAATGTATTGCTCAAAACAACATCTCTAATGCCAGGTTCAGTACCAGTTTAAGCTCAGATAGATACCTTAACCAAAAACCTTCATTGTCACTAAACAATTATTTTCTACCATACATATCATATGTCTCTTTATCAAAATGACCTATAAGATCTCATACATATATGAGTCTTTTACAATATACCATGTCAGCTTACATAAGATAATTATATTACAATAAACAAAAGTTAATCCCATGTTGGCTGGAGTGTCAGTATGCTTTGTTGCTGATGTAATTTGAATGCCGGTGAAGTGTTTGTCGGTGTCTGCTGATGTATAATATATGTGATGCTGGGCATGTAGAAACCTATTGCCGGTGGGTTGCCAGTTGGTTGCCATCAATGACAACATCAACTATTCTCATAAGAGTGTAGAATGACAACATTCCATAACCCGTATGGGTGTAGGGAAAATATTAATATATTTTAGTCCCAACGGCCTAAAAACCAACATTGCAAGTTGTTTGAAAGCCCCACTACTTTTGCACATGATTTTCTGGGATAGTAATAGTCAGGTTTTCATTTTTTTTATCACTTTTTCTTTGAAATGATTGATTTGTCTCGTATATTGGATTTTTTTGAAGTTATTTTATCATTGTTACTTTATATTATAACAAAATGATGATCATTTGTTGTTTTTTTTATTTTTTCATGATTGATTTATCTGGTATTTTGGTTGTTTTTGAAATTATTTTATTATTTTTACTTTAGATTATAACAAAATGATGATCATTTATTATTTTTTTAATATTTGATTGTGGATTCTCATCATGATTTTATGTGTAAGACAATGGGAAAGAACAAGAGAGGAACAAATGAACAAAGAGAAGCATTTTAGTGTCTTATCTTAATCTCCTTTGTTAAAGGTTTTGGGTCCTGAAAACCTATTTTTCTAATTAATCAGAACAAAGAGAGGCAACAAAGGAAAGACAAAGGGAGCATATAAGGAGATTATGTTAAGGTACATCATCTAATGCACCTAATGAAAGTGATGGGAATTCAACAATTGAAATTAATATGATGAATGCAGCAAATCAAAATGATCAACATACACCAATTCAAATATATATGATGAATGCACCTAATGAATGCAATGAACATACACCATTTGAAAATGATTCAGTGAATGCACATGTTAATGCAATTGAAGAAGATATATCATTTGAATTTGATGTGATCAATGCACATAATGCACCTAATGAAAACAAAGAGCATGCACCAATATTAACACCTCTTAGAATAATTTGTAGAAAACCAAAGTTCCTAATAGATATTAATGAAAATAATGTGAAGCCAATGCATAATAAAATTTATGAAAGAACTTGTAGAAGAATGGTTAGAAGAATTTGGAATAAATATTTTGAAAACTTAAATCAAAGTGGAAGATACCAATTAGTTGTTGAAATGATTAAAAATCTGAAATTTAGAGAGACAATGAAAATTTTGGGGTTAAGAATATCCAAAAATAAATGTGAAAGAACCATTGTGAGAAATCTTTTTGATGCATACCAAGCCATTGGTTCAAAATCACACACTAAAGATGCTAATGTTACACATCGTGTCCTCACATCAACCATAATGGGAAAGGAAATGAAAAAAACTCGTTTAATAAGAGAAACAAGCAAGTGATTAAGGATAAGTAGAACCACATTACACTATGCCTTAGAGAGGCGAGAGACAATTGAGGATCCTAACAATAATTCTCTTTGGGCATTCTTGGGTAGACTCCCATGCAAGGTCAAGGTTGTTGTTGATGCACTAAGAATGTTAATTAAGAAATATTGGCATGACAAGACAAGGGTTTCACCCAACCAAAGAGATGTTGTTAGAAGGCGAATTGGAATTAGTAATAGTGAGCCACATCCAAAACACTATTTATATACAACTGAAACACAATTTTATGAAAGGTTTCTTCAAAGATTTCCTCAGATTAAAATTAGTCAAAGATTTTTTGAGATGACAAAACTATTTTATGTTAAGATTAATCATGCATGTACTACATGTTGTTGTAGGGTCCATGTTGAATTTTCCATGCATTATGATATTTATCGCTATATATGTTGTACATTGCACACTAATGATGTTTTGCAGGAGTGTGGTCTACAAGAACCTCCTAAGTCACCGAGAGAATTTATTTCAAGTGTACTATGTAGATGAGATGATGGGTGCATTTACTATAAGATGATGTGTTTGAGAGGTTTTTGTCCTACATGTGGCAATTTGCAACAATTGCATAGATGCCTACATTTGGATAGCCCACATGAAATTGGTAAGGAACTAGTTTCTATTGGAAAATAAAAGTCAGTCACATATGGTGTTAAAGATGGAAATGAATTAAAGAATTAAAGAGGTGTGAGTTAGTGAAAAGGGATATATGCATAGCTGATTTTATGAAGATGTTTCAAGAGAAACTAGTGTATGAGTACATAGGTCACGCACATAGAGCTAGGTGGTTAGATGAGCAATTCAAGTTGTGTAAGGACACTTTCCCCCTTAGCACTATTGTCTCTATCTTTGATTTTGCTAAGAATTATACACTAAAGCCACAAAATGAAGTACAATCTATGTATTACCACTCTACACAAGTTACATTTTTTGTAAAATAGCATTCATGCATGCACATGATAGCACCAAGGAGGATAGAAAGCTTATAAGAGAATATCACTTCTATATCAGTTACGATGGTACTCATTCCTCAGAGTTTGTGCAAGGATGCTTTACAGTCTTCTATGATAGTTTAAGGGAAAGAGATATAAGATACAACCATCACTTAATATGGTCGAACAATTGCACCTCACAATTCAAGAATGCAAGGATGTTCTACTGGTTGACTAGGATGCATGTGACAAGTGGTGTGCAACATTTTTGGAATTTCATTGAGGCATGGCATGGAAAGGGAGACCATGATGGTGCAGGAGCATGTGTGAAAAGAGATCTTACCAGAGAGGAATTGAAGTACGAAGGTGGTGCAATGTTAATAGATGCAAAAAAAATTGTGCAATGCTATAACTCTATGATGGGTCTAGGTAATGAAGGTAAGTCTATGGCTTCTCTATATTTTTGGTTAATACATGAATCTAACATTGAAAAATATCTAGATTGTTGTACACTTACTGGATCAAGTGACATGCATTCATTTAGAAGTTCAAATGCAACATCAATAGTTATTTATACTAGATAGATTGCATGCTTTTTCTCTTCGTATTTGTTGGCATATGATGAAGCGGTGACAATGTATGTTGTCATTGATGTCAATAAGTGCTCAAATAGGAGAACTGGTATGCACCAGTATGAAGCTTGGAAGTGGTTATGGTCAACCGGGATGGAGTGGACTGGTGTCAGGGTTCACTAAGTGTGACTACCAATTGGTAGTCTTTTTTCAGCTCTAGGGTTTCCGGTTTGGCTTGTGTGGTACAACCGATGATGTTTTGTGATGAGTTATTTAAGAACAAGGATAAGGATCTAGATTCCATGTCAACTATGTGCATGTGAAGGATTTCTTTGAGGATCTTGCATGTGAAAATCGAATGTATTGAATATCTACCTCAGGAATGTGTGTTTTTCTTAGAGGTATGTGAAAAGTGCATGATGGGTTACTTTTTCCAGAGGTGGTGAAGATTGGAGGATGTGGAATGACTTGAGATCTATTTTAGATCATTTTACTCTATCTAATGTATTTGACGGTTAGTATTGGACCGCTTGTATTTGTAAAACCTAAAATTTTTAGGGTTTAGGGTTTATGCTACTGACCTAATTGTTGTCTATAAGGTCGATGAGTTTTGTTATTGTAGTTGTTGGAAAAAGTTGTGTTTGTGTCCGCATGTTTTGAAACTTGCCAAACTAGAGTGAGGAATCTACAGAGTGTGATTGCAGAAGACAAGAACTAAAAAGGATCTACCTTAGAAAGGAGTGTCGTTATCAGATTGGAGTTTTACCTGTTTTCTTCTAACCATTTCAATAGAAGGTAAATCCCTTGACCGAGTAGCTTTAACAGGATTTGTTGTAAATTGTCTAACTAGGTGGCTCAAGTTAATTGAGTTATTTAGATCCTCTAGTGAGGTAACTCTTAATAGGGTTTCAACCTTTAACAGGGTATATAGCCATCCCTTAACCGGGTGATCCCTAATAGGATCGGTTCCTAACAGAACTTGTATTGTAAAGTCTTTAACTAGACTAGGCTCCTAACAAAGTGGACTTCAAAAGAGTTCACAAACAAGCTTGTGGGTATTCATCCCCACCATGGTTTTTCCCATTTGGGTTTCCACATTAAAAAACTCTATGTTATGGGTTGTGATTTTTTCATGTTATGATTGTGTGATTCTGATCAAGTTAGATATGCATGCAGTGTTAAATGGTTGTGATATTATTGATATAACTCATGAATGATTATATCGGTGAAGTATTCATCAATTTGTTGAACGTTGTCTTAAGTACTTTTGTTTAACCAGTTTAGTTGTTTGAAGTATTTGTGTTCAATCGGTATTGCTATGGTTAAAGTATAGTGGTGAAGATAACCCATTAGATGTGTTTTAATATGATAAATTGTAGAGAATTTTTTGAGTGTACTGATTCACCCCCCCTTCTCAGTACCAGTTAGGACCTTAGTAGTTCATATTTATTCATCAATTGATATCAAAGCTCATCCAGGTCCTCGGTGATTTAAGCTTAACCGCTTGAGGCAAAAGATCCCGTTTTAATGATGAAGATGGAAAGCGCTAAGTTCAATAGGGACAAATTTACAATATGGAAGGATAGGATGAAGATATATATCAAGAGTTTGGGTGCACAACACTAGAGCTATATTGAGAATGCCTATGTAATCCCCACTAGCACTCTAACCGATGATTAGAAAAGAGAAATACAAGAAAATGGGCGAGTCATGGAAGCCCTTATTATCAGCTTGTCCGATATAGAGTTCATTGATGTGCAAGATAAGGACAATCCAAAAGAAGTATGGGACAAACTAGAATCCATTTATGGCAGTGATGAACATGTCAAGCAGGCTAAGGAAGAAAGCCTTAGAGGAAATTTTGAAGATATGAGGATGGTTGAAGGAGAGACCAATCAATAGTATGGCATAAGAATCAAGATAGTGGTTGGAGAGATCAAGGGCATTGGTGGAATAATTGATGATGCCACTATTGTTAGTAAAGTTCTAAGTCACTTTTAGTGGTCTATGCAATCAAGTTTGCCGCTATTTAGGAGATAAGATCTATCGACAAAACCAAGGTATCTTTAGACTCTATTATTGCAAAGTTAACTGCATATGAATTGAATAGCTATGATGGTAGTGTTCAGAAGACCGAGTCAGCCTTTAGAGCATTTGTTTCCTCTACACCAACCAGGAAAGGAAAAGAGGTCAGTACCAGTTACAAATCTAGGCCAAGTAGAGATATGGATGATGAGGAGATTCTTATGGAGTTTGAATCTCTTCTTGCCAAGAGACTTCCAAAAGGCACCGGAAAATATAGAGGTAAGCTTCCTTTGAAGTTTTTTTCCTGCAATAAGATAGGACATATAGCTATTAATTTTCCTAACAATGACAATAAGGATAAACTAAAGAGGTTTAACAAGTATAAAGGAGTAGGTAGGAGAAATTGTCTTGTTGTAATGGATGAAGGTGTTACCGATGAGGAATCTAAGGATGAAGAGAATGAGGACATAGTGTTTGTGGCTGTCAAGGAAGAGTTGTCTAACCAGAAAGCTCTTGTCTCACATACTGACAACTGTAATGAGTGGATCATTGATAGTGGGTGCTCTCACCACATGACTAGTGACTAGAGAAAGTTTTTGTCTCTTGAAGAGTATGATGGTGGTGTTGTTCAGTTTGTCAATGATGCACCTTGCATGGTGAAAGGAAAAGGATCCATCTCACTGAATGAAAAGAGAAGTGTAGATGATGTCTACTGGGTGGAAGGCCTTAAGCACAACCTTTTGAGTGTTGGTTAGTTGAATGACAAATTTCTTATTCTATAATTCAAAGGTGGAGTCTATAGAATAATTGGAAAGAGTGGTGAACTTATTGCCACCGATAAGAAGACTAGAGGAAACCTGTTTCAGCTAAATGCCAAGATTAGTTAGTGCCTTATGGAAAAATTTGATGTTAGTTGGATATGGCATAGGAGACTTTGTCATATGAATTTTGAAAATATTGTAAAGGGTAGTAAGATCAAGGTAGTAAGAGGATTGCCTTTGCTGAACAAACTTGAGAATGCCTTGTGCAAAGAATGCCAACTTGGGAAGATGTCTTCCTCAACATTCAAAGGTAAGTCTTTTTCAGCAGAGAACTTACTTGATCTAGTGCACACCGATCTATGTAGTTCAATGAAAACTATAAGCATTCAGGGAGATCGGTATTTCATGATTCTTATCGATGATTTCTCAAGAATGATGTGGGTCACATTCTTGAAAGACAAATCTGAGGCATTTGGAAAGTTCAAAAGCCTTTAGAGAATTAGTGGAGAAGGAAAGAGGGAGAAGGATAAAATGCCTAAGGAGTGATCAGGGAGGTGAATTCACTTATGATGAATTCAATAAGTACTACGAGGAGAATGAGATTAAGAGGAAATTATCTACCCCAAGGATACCACAACAAAATGACATAGCAGAAAGAAACAACAGGACTGTGGTTGAAGCGGCCAAAACTATGTTGATCCAAGGAAATGTTGCTCACACATTTTGGAGGGAAGCGATGAGCACTACAGTCTATACCATAAATTGGGTGAGCACCTGAGTAAATTTGATGCTAAGTGTGATGAAGTGTTTGGGATTAAATGCTATATCAGGAGAGGTGAGAACCTAAGTAAATTTGATGCTAAGTGTGATGAAGGAATATTTCTAGGATATTCCACTAAAAGCAAAGCTCTCAAGTAATACAACAGTAGGACTCAAAGGATTGTTGAGAGTATCAATGTCAGGATTGATGAAACCCCTGAGAAGCCTGAGGAAACCGACAATAAGGAAATAGAAGATGAACTGGGTTTAGCCTTCCGGGAACCGATTAAGAAAGTAACAAGTGAAAAACACTGCAAAGACCTCAATGTTTATGTACTGATAGAAGCTTTAGCAGGTGAAGAAGAAGTTGAAGTAGAAAAGAAGAGGAAAAGCAAGCATAACCAGCTATGGTGATTCCTAGGTATGTAAGATTGCATCATGATCCGAAGTAGATCATAGGAGACAAAGATGCAGGAATACTTACAAGAAGAAAAGTGAAAGAAAACTCTTGCATGATTTCAAAATTTTAGCCTAAGACCACTAGAGAGGCACTTCCTGATGAAGACTAGATAAAGGCAATGGAAGAGGAATTGGACCAAATAGAGAATAATGCAACATAGTCCTTGGTACCTAGACCATAACACAATAATGTCATAGGTACCAAATGGGTCTTCAGGAATAAGTTGAATGAAGAAGGCATAGTGGTAAGGAACAAGGCAATACTTGTATGCAAGGGATATGCTCAAGAAGAAGGAGAAGACTATGGAGAAACCTTTTCCCCAGTGGCTAGATTGGAAGGTGTCCGAATGCTACTTGCATTTGTAGCATTCAAGGGATTTAAGGTATACCAGATGGATGTGAAGTCTACCTTCTTGAATGGACTCTTGGAGGAAGAAGTATATATTGACTAGCTAGATGGGTTTTCTTTGTCAGAAGATAGTGACATGGTGTGCAGATTACACAAGGCTCTATATGGATTAAAACAAGCACCAAGGGCATGGTGCGAATGGTTACACTCTAATCTTGTGAAGATAGGATTTCAGAGAACAAGTGAGGACAACAACATCTACCTGAAATCTGAAGGTGGTTAGTTGAGATGATGATATGAACCATGCATTTGTAGATGAAATGGAAAAGGAGTTTGAGATGTCTCTAATTGGAGAGATAAAGCTTTTGATTGGTCTACAAATTCAGCAGATGAAAGAAGGTATCTTCATTACCCAGTCCAAGTATATCAAAGAGGTATTGAAGACCTTTGGCATGGAGGAGAGCAAACCAGTTGGAACACCAATGGTGACAGGCTACAAACTAACGAAGGTTGATGATACAATGTTGGTGGATGAGAAGGAGTACTGGTCGATGATCAGTAAGCTACACTATGTGGTGCACAACAGACTAGATATTGCTCATGTAGTGGGCATAGTGGCCCGTTTTCAGAAGAGTCCAAGAGAATCCCACTTGGTAGCAGTAAAGAGGATTCTTAGATACTTGAAAGGGATAGCTGATCATGGATTGTGGTATCCATATAATGGTGACTTTGATCTCAAAGTGTTTACCGATGCAGATTGGGCAGGTAATGTGGATGACCAGAAGAGCAAAACCGGTGGAGCATTCTTCCTTGGTGGAAGACTAGTCTCATGGACGAGCAAGAAGTAGAGTTGTATTTCCTAGTCTATAGCTAAAGCAGAGTATGTGGCATCATTTATGAACTTCACTCAAGCAATCTAACTGAAGCATATATTGAATGGTTTCAAAGTGATTATATCTGAACCGGTGAATATTTTTTGTGATAATACTAGTGCAATAAATATATCCAAAAATCCAGTATTGCATGCGAGGAAAAATCATATTGAGCTCAAGTATCATTTCCTTAGAGAAAAGGTTCAGAACAAAGAGG
This sequence comes from Cryptomeria japonica, assembly GCF_030272615.1. NCBI lineage: Eukaryota > Viridiplantae > Streptophyta > Pinopsida > Cupressales > Cupressaceae > Cryptomeria > Cryptomeria japonica. The sequence goes on from NC_081407.1 coordinate 778,532,461, forward strand.
TTTTATTAGAACATGTTTCCAGTAAGGAGCAACTAGGAAACATATTCACTAAGCCCTTACTGAAGACTACATTTACCTATTTGAGAGGTGAATTAGGGGTTCTACCCCTTCATGAAGTAAACTAAAGTTGTGTGCTCCACATGAGTCAGGTTCTACGGTGTCAGATCTTACATGATTCATGTTTTGAAGGATGCTACTCCATAGGGGGAGCAGCATAGTGGAGCTTGGAAGCTTGTGCCTCCACTTTGGCATTGCTATCAAAGGGGGAGAAGATATTTGATGATGAAGATATATGGGGAGAAGATATATATGTGAGAAGTGATCGAGCAAGTGCACACTAACTAGTTCAAATGATGAAGTTATATGGGGAGAAGATATATATGTGAGAAGTGATCGAGCAAGTGCACACTAACTAGTTTAGGTGGTGGTGATCATTTAAGTTGAACTGGTATATGTCAACCAGTATATGTTAGTCAAAATGGTGCAGATACTGAACACTGATACACTGAGTATTTCCTTCAATGCCAAAGGGGGACATTGTTCACATATGATGAAGTGGTGACAACGAATGTTGTCATTGATGTCAATAAGTGCTTAAGCGGGAGAACCGGTATGCACCGTTATGAAGATTGGAAGCGGTTATGGTCAACCGAGATGGAGTGGACCGGTGTCGGGGTTCACTAAGTGTGACTACCAGTTGGTAGTCTCTGTTTAGCTCTAGGGTCTCCAATTTGGCTTGTGCGGTGCAACCGATGATGTTTTGTGATGAGTTAGTTAAGAACAAGGATAAGGATCTAGATGCCACATAAGCTATGTGCATGTGAAGGATTTCTTTGAGGATATTGCACATGAAAATCGAATGCATTGAATGTCTACCTTGGGAATGTGTGTTTTTCTTAGAGGTATGTGAAAAGCGTGTGATGGGTTACTGTTTTCCAGAGGTGGTGAAGATTGGATGATACAGAATGACTTGAGATCTATTTTAGATCATTTTACTCTATGTAATGTATATGACGGTCAGGATTGGACCACTTGTATTTGTAAAACCTAAAATATTTAGGGTTTAGGGTTTATGCTACCGACCTAATTGTTGTCTATAAGGTCAATGAGTTTTGTTATTGTAGTTGTTGGCAAAGGTTGTGTTTGTGTCCGCATGTTTTGATACTTACCAAACCAGAGTGAGGAATCTGTAGAGTGTGATTGCAGAAGAGAGGAACTGAAAAGGATCTACCTTAGAAAAGAGTGTTGTTATTAGATCAAAGTTTTACCTATTATCTTCTAACCATTTCAACAAAAGGTAAATCCCTTGACCGGGTAACTTTAACAGGATTTGTTGTAAATCCTCTAACTAGGTGGCTCAAGTTCATTGAGTTATTTAAATCTTCTAGCGAGGTAACTCTTAATAGGGTTTTGACCTTTAACATGGTATATAGCCATTCCTTAACTAGGTGATCCCTAATAGGATCGATTCCTAACAGAACCTTTATTGTAAATTCTTTAACCGGACTAGGCTCCTAATAGAGCGGACTTCAAAAGAGTTCACAAACAAGCTTGTGGGTATTCATCCCCATTGTGGTTTTTCCCATTTGGGTTTCCATGTGAAAAATTTGTGTGTTATGGGTTGTGTGTTTTTCATGTGATGATTGTGTGATTCTGATCAAGTTAGATATGCATGCAGTGTTAAATGGTTGTGATATTATTGATACAACTCATGCATGATTATATTGGTGAAGTATTCATTAATTTGTTGAATGTTGTCTGAACTATTTTTGTTTAACTGGTTTAGCTATCTAAAGTATCTGTGTTCAACTGGTATTGCTATGGTTAAAGTATAGTGGTGAAGATAACCGATTAGTTGTGTTTTAATATGATAAATTGTAGAGAAGTTTTTGTGTGTACTGATTCACCCCACCCTCTCAGTATCGGTTAGGACCTTAGTAGTTCATCATTATTCATTAGTATTTGGATTTTGTGTGGGATGAATGTGAATCAAAAATGTGGGTTGGCCAGTGGTCTTGTAGACCTTTGCAAACCATAGATACATATCAAGTTCCTAGAGCACTATAAATGAACTAGATTGAAGCATCAATGGATTTTGACCATGTATCAGACATAGTTGAAACAGGTAAAGGGTTGCAATTTGCTATAATTTTAAGCTCAATTTATTAGTATTAACTTATATCCTTCCATTAAATGCAGGTCATGTATATGCAATTATTGCAAATGAGAACAACAAAGAAGGAACATATTACTTTTTGTGTCATTGTATTGAGGCCGAAAAGAAATTGACTTCTATAGTGGATGATGGAGAGGGTATTGAGTAACCAATAGGATCCGTTTTTGTGATAGAGACATGGCTTAGAAGGTACCGCTGTTGTCTTGAGTTGTATTGAGACCTCTTAAACTCATTTATTTAGTAGTTGTTGTATTAATTTTGGCATTAAATTATCCTTCTATAAAATGTGCAGGTACCCTATCAAAATTCTAATGCATGGTTGTTTTAGGACTTTGAGACACATAGACATATTCTTCATTACTCAAACCTTCTTGTTGCAACAAATATTCATTTGATTAAATATCATGGTAGACCTCTCAACAAGGATTTATGGAAAGTTCATGAATCTAACCATGGGGCAATAGTTGAGACACTAAGGGTTAGAGCTGATCCAAAAGGTTCAATTGATTGATTTTGGGCCATCTAGCAGAATAATTCTATAATATGGCAGAATAATTTTGACAATTTTGTATATATCTTTTGCGAAACATTGTAACTTTTCTTTTTTGGATGTTCTCTACATGCATATGAGATGTAATATGCATACGATCTATAATGTGCATATGTAGATGCCATATTTTGTATATAAAAAACATCAATAGGTTGTAATGTGCATATCTAGATGCTAAATTTTGTATAAAAAAACAACAATGAGTTGTAATGTGCATATCTAGATGCTAATTTATGTATAAAAAAAAAACAATGAGTTGTAATTTGCATATTTAGATGCAAAATTTTGTAAATATAAACAGTAATGAGCTTGATCATTTATATTAGATGCCAAATTTTATATATGAACATGTCCATGGGGCTGATTTGCAAATTTTGAGAGCCCAAATTTGTACCATTTGATTATAAATACATTTGTAATAAACTTTACCATTTGATTATAAACTTTTACCATTTGATTATAAATAACTTTGTTTGATTGTGACATATGTTAAATAAATTGCAAATGAGTATCTGAGTATGCAAATTTTTTTCCAAGTGTTTTGGGAAAGTTTTGAGTTATTGTTGAATTATGCGATTTGAAGGGCTAGTAGGAATAGTCTAAAACTAAGAGAGGCCCTTTTAGGCAGCGACAACATGACCCCATAGGTTCAAATGGATCGTCCATAAGTGCCATAGCCTCTGAGTTACGTGATGTCAAAGTTTGACCATTTTTTCCTCTTTGAGCGCTAAAGGGAAAACATCACTACGAGGTAGCTCCAAACAAATAGACATCTTGGGGAGTGAGACAAGGGAACACCTAGCATAAAATTGATGACCCAGACACACTCGCATTGACAGTTGGTTCCCACAACGAGTATAACAAAAGATGCACTATTTTTCCACTTCTCAATGACAGTTTTTGATATGACAGATAAAATCTCACCACAAGAAAATGAAATTGATTTGTTCAAAACCGAGAGAGGATTTTTTAGGAAGAGACAACATGAACCCATAGGTTTAAATGGATCATCCATAAGTGCTATGGTCTTCGAGTTATGTGATGTCAAAGTTTGACCATTTTTCCACTTTGGGAGCTCAAGGGAAAACATCACTACGAGGTGGCTTAGAACAATCAGACATCTTGGGGAGAATGAAAAGGGAACACCTATCATAAAACCAACCACTCGGATGCACTCATGTTGATGGTTCATTCCCATGACTAGTAGAACGAAAGATGCACTATTTTCCCACCTCTCACTGACCATTTTTATGCGACAGAAAAAATCTCACCACAAGAAAACAGAATCAAGTTGTCCAAAACTGAGAGAGAATTTTTTAGGTAGAGACAACATGACCCCATAGGTTCAAATGGATCATCCATAAGTGCCATAGTCTCCACATTACATGATGTCAAAGTTTGACCATTTTTTCTAGTTTGAGTGCTTAAGGGAAAATGTCGCTACGAGGTGGCTCAGAATGATCAAAAATCTTGGGGAGAGAGACAGGCACACCCAGCATAAAATCCACCATGCGGATGCGCTTGCACTGACAGTTCATTCCCATGATGAGATGAACCAAAGATGCACTATTTTGCCACCTCTCATTGATGGTTTTTGATGCGACAAAAAAAATCTCACCACAAGAAAATGGAATCGAGTTGTCAAAAACCAAGAGTGGAGTTTTTAGGTAGCAACAGCACAACCCCATAGGTTAAAATAGATCATCCATAAGTTCCATGGTCTCCAAAGTACGCGATGTCAAAGTTTGACCTTTTTTCCACTTTGAGCACTCAAGGGAAAATGTCGCTATGAGGTGGCTTTGAATGATCAGACGTATTGGGGAGTGAGAAAAGGGCACACCTAGCATAAACCTTACTACCTAGATGCACTTGCGCTAATGGTTCATTCCCACGACGAGCAGAATTAAAGATACATTGTTTTGCCACCTCTCACTGATGGTTTTTGATAGTTTTTGATGCGATAGAAAAAATCTCTCCACAAGAAAATAGAATTGAGTGTTTCAAAATTGAGAGACATTTTTTTAGGCAGTGACAACATGACCCTATAGGTTCAAATGGATCATCCATAAGTTTCATGGTCTCTGAGTTACGTGACGTCAAAGTTTGACCATTTTTTCCACTTTGAGTGCTCAAGGGAAAATGTCGATACGAGGTGGCTCCGAATGATCAGACATCTTGGGGAGCGATACAAGGGCAATCCTAGTGTAAACCTGGGCACCTAGACATGCTCACACTGATGGTTCATTCCCACGACAAGAAGAATGAAGGATGAACTATTTTGCCACCTCTCACTGATGGTTTTTGATGTGACAAAAAAAGTCTCACCACAACAAAACGGAATCAAGTTGTCCAAATCTGAGAGAGGTTTTTTTAGGCAAAGACAACACAACCCCATAGGTTCAAATGGATCATCCATAAGTTCCATGGTCTCTGAGTTATGCGACATCAAAGTTTGACCATTTTTTCCACTTTGAGCGCTCAAGGGAAAACGTTGCTACGAGGTGGCTCCAAACGATCAAACATCTTGGGGAGTGAAACAAGGGCATACCTAGCATAAAACTAGCCACCCAAACACACTTGTGCTGATGGTTCATTCCCATGATGAGAAGAACAAAAGATGTACTATTTTTCCACCTCTCACTGATGGTTTTGGACAGTTTTTGATGCGACAGAAAAAATCTCACCGCAAGAAAAAGGAATCGAGTTGTTCGAAACCAAGAGAGGATATTTTAGGAAGAAAAAACATGACCCAATAGGTTCAAATGGATCATCCATAAGTTCTACAGTCTCTGAGTTACGCGATGTCAAAGTTTGTCTGTTTTTCCGCTTTGAGTGCTCAAGGGAAAACGTTGCTACGAGGTGGATCCGAATGATTGGATGTCTTGGGGAGAAAGACAAGGGAACACCTAATATAAAACTAGCCACGTGGATGCACTCGCACTGATGGTTCATTCCCACAATGAGAATAACAAAAGATGCACTATTTTGCCACCTCTCACTAACGCTTTTTGCCAATTTTTGATGCGACAGAAAAAATCTCACCACAAGAAAATGGAATCAAGTTTTCCAAAACTGAGAGTGGATTTTTTAATCAGTGACTATAGGACCCCATAGGTTCAAATGGATTGTCCATAAGTTCCATGGTCTCTGAGTTATGTGACATTAAAGTTTGACCATTTTTTCCACTTTGAGCGCTCAAGGAAAAACGTCGCTACGAGGTGGCTCCAAATGATCAGATGTCTTGGGGAGCGAGACAAGGGCACACCTAGCATAAACCCAACCATTCAAACATGCTCACAATAATGTTTTCTTCCCATGACAAGCAGAAGTAAATATTTTGCCACCCCTCACTCACGATTTTTTATGTGACAGAAAAAATCTCACCACAAGAAAATGGAATCGATTTGTCTGAAACCGAAAGAGGATTTTTTAGGAAGAGACAAAATGAAAGATGCAGAACAAAAGATGAACTATTTTTCCACCTCGAACTGATGGTTTTTGATGAAATAAGAGATGATTGGTTTGATTTGATGTTAAAATGATTGCTTCAACTCTTCTTTTATAGGCGATTTGGATGAATAGGTGTGTCTCTTACCCTAAGGCCAACTTGTTGTGGAATACAATTTAAATGAAAACCTTACCCAAGATGACTCATCCTTATATAAATTTCAAATCTGCTTTGTGCACTGAAATCTTGTATTAATTGGCTCTTGAAATGATGAACTTCACTCCATAAGTATGAGTTTATGAAATAATAACTTCACTCCAATCTCTTCACGTACGAAGGACTCAAAGAAAATTCACTCAATCAAAATACACAATATCACCATTATGGTGTTGGTACTTGGGTATACACAATATGAGCAATAGATAGTTTAAAAGTATATGCCATATGAGTTACAAGTAATGAACAAATTGGATCACATTTAAAGACATATCACAATGAACAAGTTTGATTACATTTCAATAGAAAATAATTAAGTTTCAAGAATATCAAATTTCATATATATCAATGAACAAATTGGATCGAATATCAGGTTTCCTATATATCAAAATGAACAATAATCATGTACATATCCAAAAATGGCATAGATGCCAAATCAATAATAGTTACAAAAATGTGGCATGTGACATGTCTATCAAAGTTGATATATACATATACAAATGTTGAATATATAAAAAAATTGGTCCTTCAATAACCACAACTATAACTATATGTCTCTATCGGTATCTATGATTGTGGCAAATCATCAAAATTGAGCCTCTTCGAAGTAGTACGTGTCTCTACAGGTGGTTGCACAAGGACAATTCAAATGTCAAATTATATATATTATCTCAATATAACATCAAAATAACTAAATACTGAACTCTAAATTGTTTGAAGTTGAAATGTTGATTACCTCATCTCTGTCTTTTGCAATTGGGTGAGGCTGAAGATTTGTGGTATGTCCTAAAGGGGGCTATAATTGGTAAAATAACATTAATACATGTTAATAACATATATGTCAAATAACACATAATAACTAAAAATGAATAGACTAAAAAACTAAAGCATACTGGAGCCTCAGATGGATGTGTTGTAGTTGTAGGAGGCAAAGTCATAGATGAATCAGTTACGACCATTTCCTATATCCATGGTAAGTGATCCAAAAGGAGTTAACTAGAGGGTTTCAACTTTGTTGTGCACTTAGTGAAAAGGAGTTGATCTGAGACAAACATACCTTTTCCCTTGGTCGTGTTGGATCCCATAATATACGTGTAGGACTTCTACTGAAATGGAATGGTAGAAAAATAGTAGGAAGTTTGGAAGGGGCCAGTAATAGGTTAAAGAGGCCTCATATAGTTCTCCTATAACCTTAGGAGGCCTAGTTGAATTGATGTAGCTATTACCATTTCTTGTATGAAAATGATAACATATGATATAGACATAAAATGATTTAGTTATTTCAAACAAGTAAGAATGCAATCCAAAGTGAATATGAAGATATCACCTCTTCCCTCTACTAAACCTCATCGACATTAGGTGCCTTTATTAATTTTGTAAACCCCATATGTTTCTATAAATAGAAAAGATAAATTAAGTGCATTTATCAATATCTACATATACATGTTTAATCATAATACATTTCAACAAATGAATTTAAATTCTATTGAATTACCTTCTATCATTTAGGTGTTCAAGATGATATCTTTCTTTGCCTCAGAGTGCTAGAGGATGGCTTTCTCACATGAGATGTCCTCGCGGTAGGTGGGGTAAACTAATAGAAAATAATTAACATAAGGGAAAAGAGCATGTATTTAATATATCACTTAAGTAAAAAATATATAAATCTAAATGGCACCGCATAGCTATCTTGGCCAAAGTCAATGGCCAAAAGTGTGCTATCATCAAGTTGGGACATCTCAGCCATTGATAACCCCTATAAAACACCGAGTAATGATACATATAATTAACAAAAGATATTTTGAAACCAATGTATTATTATATTTTTAACAAATTTACAAATCTTCACCTTTGGTGGCGAAACTACCTATGATCGTGGAGTCAAATGAAAAGTATGTGGTGTAATCCCACCACTTGTTGCACCCTGCAATGCATTTTATTTATATGTCACTTTAAATTGTTCTAAGAATAAAAAATTATTTCTTTTTATAAGATTTAGTCACTTAATTGATAACATGTCATAAACAAAAATAAACGCACCTGTTTCTGATAGAGAGGGTACACCATATTGATCAGTTCATCAGTGAGGGCCACATCCTTTGCAGTGGAAGAATGACATCTAATCCCACAACATGTACACAAATAAGATGTCAAACCATCCCCATCCACATCAATGTCTACACTAGAACATACACCCTGGCAGGTGGAGCACATATGTTGAATAGGCTGGCTCATGCCAAATGATGCATGAGGTGATGCTGATGAAGGAGGTGTCGCTAATGAAGGAGATGTTGCTAATGAAGGAGGTGTCATAGGTGCTGGTACATTCTCTTCTACGACCAACTGTGTGCCATGCTGAACAATGACATCAATCAATGATGCAGCTGCCTGAAGAGTCTGTAATTCTATAAACTCCTTCAAGGATATAGGGACAATAACATGAACCATGGGTTTAGGAGATATATACCTCCTATGCTATGACTCTACCACCTTATGGGCCCTAGGTCTATCCTACGCAGAGCCTCTCTCTTTACCCTGAAATTGTCAGATGTCAAAGTAATTCGACTTCTCGTCGAAGATAAACTCACAATACAACTTTCTCAAAAAATATAGAGGTACCTCCCAATTATTACAAGGTGGTTGGTCAAATACCATATACCACCTATCCCAAAAACCTTATTTTAGCCTAGCATGAACACCACAATGTATAGGAAACTGAGTCGTATTTAGTTCTAGGTTATTACTGGTAATAGGATCAAAGAAAAGAGCACATATGTCAGCTTTACCTATGGCCTTTTTTTTCACTTTATCATATGACAACCCTTCCGCATAAAATGTTTGACATCTATCCCTCCATGAACCCCATTTCGTAACCTCCCTAGATACCTCATTTGCACTATTAGCCATTGTTTCTTGTGTTCTGGCGAGGGTTGAGTAGTGCTCAAGCCTAGATGACCTCAACCTATTCACCAATATAGAAATTTAGGCACTATTTTGTGTAAGGGGATTGATGAGATTGTCTTAGGTGGCATCGACATGATCTAATGGAGGACATGGAGGATTTCGGGGTGGCGGTGGTTGTTGAAGAGTAACATTTTGAATATTTTGAGGTTTTTCTTGTTGCTCATATCGAATGTTTACATGGTTTGCTTGTGTTGCTTGTGTAGGAGGAGGTCTTTGTTGTCTATTTTGTTTTTGGGGATTGCTTGAAGAATCTGACATCAAATTAATAAAAACAAAACTTAAATCAATTAGAAAATCCTACTTCAATTAAAATGCAAACAAAAATAATCAAACCAATCAAATCTTACCTATTCGATGGGGTGCCATTGTTGAAAACTACTCTCAATGTTGGGAAAATCCAAAATAATTGCAAACCTATGTGGGTTCTATGGTTTTTTGGCTTTCCCTTGCTGCTGTTCCATGGGTTTTGGCATTGAAAATTGCCAAAACTCGTGGCCTACACAAAATAAATATGTTTCTCAAAACCGTACGGGTTTTGAGAAACTTTTAATTTTTTAATTAAAAAAACAAATGTTCCTCAAAACTCATACGGGTTTTAAGGAACTTTTGGTTTTTTAAATTGTTTTTTGCTAGGCTTGGTGTTACCAAGCCTAGCACGTTTTTGAATTTTTAGAACCCGCATGGGTTATGAAAAATTTTGTTTTTTCTTGGCATGTGGCCACTTTTCGATTCACCATCTTGGTGCACTTACCCAGGGGTACACTATCAAGATTGTTTATGCTCAAGATTAAAATGACTAGATACACGCTCACTGCAGAATTATTAGGAAAGTATGACAGATCTGGAAAAGTAAGCAAAAAGATAGGATTCTGGACTAATAGAATTAGAGGCTTGTATGACAGAAGATTACTTATCAGATGACAATTTAAGGACTCCCAGACGACAAACTGACATATTCGTACAAGTTTCTGCCTATTCTCGCACGACAATTTAATAATTCTCAGATGACAAACTGTTAAAGATAATGATGACTCATATGACAATTAATAGTTAACCAAATGATAATTCCCACTAGCTAGTATGACAAACTGACAAAGATAAACCCTAGGTGTTATGACTCACACACAAGTTTGATGTTAACCAGATGATAATCCCATAGACTAGGATGAAAAAGTAGAAGACTCGTACGACATAGGACCGAATAGGGATGAGTTTCTTAAAAGGACAAAGTTTTGACCACTGATTTTTTGATATTTTTTATTGTTTTCTAGTTTCAGAGTTTCATTTTTTAGTTTCCAAGACAAAAACACAACAAACACGCAAGATCCAAAGCAACTTCAAACACGACACACTAATTCTAAGAATTTGCCTAAGAGAAAAAATATTTGCTTACAGACTCAAGTACACACCCAATAGCTAATCAAAATACAGTCACTGAGTCTCACGCAATGGATTCTCAATGTGGTATTAGCTAACTCCAAACGCTAATGGGGGCACAAAATGGTAAGTATCTTGGGAGAGTTACTATCTCTCTTGCACAAATATGATCCCCCTTTCAGAGGTAAACTAGGTAGCTACTATTTTAAATCTCGTAGTAAGGATTTCCATTCGAAATTACCACTTGAAGTTACGCAAGCACGATTGAGGCCTATAGACTGACAAGGTACCGAAACAAGTTGTAGTCACACAAGCCTGATTGAGACTATGAGGCCCTACAAAACGCCTGATATGAGAGATCTCAAAGAGAAAACTCAAATAATCTCATCGCTCGAAAATTTAATCCTAAAAGGCCTATTTATTATAGTGAGTTGGAATGCTTGGGTTTAGCTATACTTACTTGGGTCATTCTCACAAGGTGATTACTTTTTCCCACTGTGATAGGCTCACTAAAGGAACATAAATCTCAAAACTAGAAAAGCTTCAAGGGTCTAGATTTCTGATCGTCTGTGCAGACAAGAGCATACTCTCCTACCTTTTAGACTTTTCCTAAACATGAAAAATAGACTTGTTCATTAACCATGTCACAATTTAAATGCCTAGAAATGAATTAAATAATGCACAATGTTTAGTTGATTCTCCTTAGCCAGCCTACAAAAACAATGCATTAGTAGTCATGTTGTTTTTTATCAATGGATTCTTTGATAGGCGTAAGTTTGATTGATGGATTCTTTGACAAATGTTCTAAAAAAACTAGTTACGCTGTTAAAATCTCTCAGACAAATAGAAGATAGATTAGGGTTAGCATTAGTAAATCAAATTCAATTAAAAAAAAATCCTAAAAAGAATAATGTTTTTGAAACAAGAAAATCAGAAATTCGTATGACAATTCTCACAGAACCGGACAAGTACTCTCTGTGAACCAGACAAGTAAATATTGAATAAAATGAAAGAAGAAGAATATTGTACGAGGATTCCCATAGAACCGTATGACAAAACTCAGAACTCGTACAACAGTTTGTAGAGATTGCACAAATGAAATCTAGAAAGTACAAGGAAATGATTGTAAGGCCAAAAATTGTAGTTTTCTGCCCCACTGTGGGCATAAAAAATGTGTGTGTGAAAAGTGGAGTTATATCTATATCTAAATACACAACACTTCAATAAGTCATTAGATGCATGGTTAGTAAATCAATAATCAATGAATAATAAAACCATTACAAAGGAACCTATTGCCTTCTAGTAGATGTGAGTTTTTGTCTTTCTCTCGGATTTCTTTATGAAACACCAATGACTAGAAAACACCTAAATGAAGGATTTAATCTATATGAGCACAAAATTGAGCTATTTGAATGCAAGATTAAGCTAGATATACAAGATTAAGATAGATGAGTGAATATTGAGCTAAATGAATTAAACTAATCATGATTAATATGCAATAAACTAAGATGTAATATTCTCAATGCACAAAATCTCAATGAACCTAGAGAAAAAACAACATAATAATAATAAATCTCTAGGGTTCTCTATATGAGAGATGGGAGCTTGAATTTATAGAAAATCCAAAGAGAGACCAATAGTCAAGATCGATTAATGATGAGCGACAAAGATTCTCCAAGAGGAAGCACAATCCACGTGAATTGATGTGATTGGCTGCTTTTATCAACTTTAAAGGAAATTAAACTAAAATTAAGATAAAATAAAAAAAACTGATTTATTCCATATTTTTATTTAATTTTGATACTTAATTTATTTTCTAAGATTTTTCAATTTAATTCCTTTTTTCAAATTTAATTCTTTTTTTAAATTAATTTCTTTTTTCAAATTAATTCCTTTTTAATAGTTTAATGACAAATTGATTTATTAATTAAATATGCTAGGATATTTAATTAAATAAATAGGATAATTGATTAAAATGATTTACTTGGAATGATTAATTAATTAAATAAATATTTAATTAACATAGAATGATTTATCTTCCATGGAACATTGATGATGTAAGAATTAATTAATTAGGTTCTCATGATTGATTTAATTACCTTTGGTTATGACCTTGGTGATGTAGCCAAGATTAGGGGCCCATGGTTTAGGTGACCATTTTTAGGGTATTACAGATTACAACTTTCTTCGCACATAGATAATCCCATAATGCATGACCATCATGATGTACAAAGAGATCTTACATCATATATATACCAACTCGGGACCTAAACAATTAGGTCAGCCACCAAAAAGATAATACAATAAATCCATAACATAAACCTAAAAAACCAATGATAGTCCAAGTCCTCCTAAGACCAAAACAACAATAACCAATGAATAAATCCAATCGGTAACACATCGGGAGAATCAACCAACATGTTACATAAATTGGTCAATAACCTAATATAATAAGATTGGACCTAAAATAGGTCACCATAAGCCAAATGAAACACCACCGATCAATTGGAATGCGAACATAATAACCATTAGCATCCTGATAACCTTCTATAAGCTACACCAACACCACTTATCAAATCCATCAAAAGATCTTCAATAAAGCTCTATCGGTAAAACCCTTACCAGTAACCAAAAGGTTTACTAGAACAAACGATAGCTCCCAGATCATCAAATCCTGAACCAATTGAATGAGATATGCATCTAAATGACATGAATAACCAAACCAAACCATTACCAAAAACTAGAATATACCAGAGATAAATCTATTGATCATCAACAAAGTCCAACCACTCTACCAGAACCCGGTAGACAACTAAGAAGCTAGTGTTGTCATCAATGACAAACATCAATGCAACACATAATCAATTCCTCTAAATTGCTGGCAATCTCCCCCTTTGGCATTGATGGCAACACTAGATGTGAAAAACATCCAAGTGCCAAGAGATGCCAAATAAGTCTCCGTCAATGGAAGACATCCAAATAAATGATATAACAACGAAGCTTTGAACCAATAGACCAAACTCCCCCTGTGACTGATATCTCTATTAAGCTCTATTTTTCAAATGAATATCTCTCCCCCTTTGACATCAATGCCATAAATATGACATAAACATCAAAGAAAAATCATAAAACCTCTAAATCACATAGTTGACTACTCCCCATGAGTAGTAGCACCAACACATCAATCCAGAATGAATGATAGCTCTCATAAATGTATACTAGACTGATGCTAATCAACATCACTCAAGTCTCTATGAGAGGGGCAAAGACCCTTAATCTATCTCTGAAGTACTCAAATGATTCCTTGGTAAAAGGTTTAGTGAAGATATCTGCAATTTTCTCTTTAGTGTTCACATAAACCAATTTCACTTCATTTGCTTCCACCTTTTCCTTCAAAAAGTTATACTTGATTGATATGTGCTTTGTCTTAGAATGAAATACTAGATTCTTTGATATGTCAATAGCAGCAGAGTTATCACAATGAATAACTACCATTTCATTACAATCTACCCTTATATCCTTCAACATTTGCTTCTTCCATAGCACTTGTGTACAGTTAGTAGTAGCAACAACATACTCAGCTTCAGCAGTAGATAAATAAGTACATGACTATTTCTTTATGATCCATGAAACAAGTTTATTTCCAAGAAAGAAAGCTCCACCGAATGTGCTTTTCCGGTCATCAACATCTCCAAACCCAATCTACAACTGTATATGCACATCGTGTAAAGTCATTATCTTTAGGATACCACAAACCATATTCAATTATTTCTTGTAAATATCTGAAAATTCTTTTCACTACACTCTCATGATTCTCTCTAGGATCACTCTAATATCTTGATACAATACAAATTGCATTCATTATATCTAGTCTAATCTGAGTAAAATATAACAAACCTCCAATCATAGATTTGTACCTTGTAGGATTTACCGGAGCTGATACATCTTTCTTTGTCAATTTCTCACTTGTAACCATAGGAGTACCAACTAGTTTAGAATTTTCCATACTAAATTTCTTCAACAACTCTCTAGCATACTTAGTTTGATAGATAAAAATGCCTTTATCAGTATGAGTAATATGCAAACCTAAGAAAAATTTCATATCTCTAATCATAGACATCTCAAATTCATTCTTCATATTATCAGAGAATTCTATACATAACTTTTTCTCACCTCAAAAAATGATATCATCAACAAAAACCTCAAAAATCAATATGTCATCATTAGTGATCTTATAATACAAGTTACTGTCAGCATTACCTTTAGTGAAACCAAGCTTCAAAATATATTTTTCCAATCTAGCATACCAAGCTCTAGGGGCTTGTTTCAATCCATATAAACAATGATAACTTTAAGACCCCCCCCCCCCTCACGAATAGTAGCAAAATTTTGGTGATTTTTTCGCTACCCATAGAAATCAAATATAGTGATTATTGGCAAATTTTTTCGGTACCCATGGAAATCAAATATAATTATTATTGGCGAATTGTTGGCAATCACCCAAAATTAGGAGAAAACTTTTGGAAAAGCATTTTTTCCCATGTGTTAGAGAAATGTATTAGTGCTCGTGAATTTTCCTTGTAATGCAATAAATATACTGGTGAATTCAGACATGTTTTAATGTGAAAGGTTGTTTGTATGGGTGAATTCAGACATGTTTTAATGCAAAAGGTTGTTTTTACTAGCGAATTCAAACATGTTTTAATGTGAAAGATTGTTTTTACTGGTGATTTACACTACGACATAAAACCAATGCATGTCATTTAGTGGCGATATTTCTTTTATTTGTAAATGAGTATTTTATTATTGATATCAATAAAGTTTACATAATTATCATAGTTTTGGATAAAATTGGGGCCTCTAAAAATTCCCATGGTCGTATACCACAAAACCACTTGTACACAACATGTAGAAATGAGCCTTTCTCTTCAAACGAACTAGACCCCATCCCACTAATCCATTTCCCCATTACATACACCAATCTTAAATATAGAAACCTACATGGAAAAATGCGTAGCAAAACCTCCCATGCCCAAGACAAAAGGGGAAACCAAGAAGTTACATCAACATGGTCGACCATCTTTGCCAAAAAGTCACCACCACATGGCACACCTTGCCTGAAAATGCCACTACTGCCCTTAATCTGCCACTCCACCATCATTTGTAGCAAAAATAAAAAATATTACATTACATTATTTTACATTATACCACCTTTCTGCTTCCCTTTGGATGGCCCAATGCACTTCCAGATTGTCATGCACACTCTAAAGAATAAAAGGATGAATAGAGCCAGAGGGGTCCCCTTGGCCTTCACCAATTTGGAACCAGTCCTCATCATGAGCTAGCAAACCCATCCCCATCCACGCCCTAACCAGGATATCTTTTAGGCCACCTCTTCATTCTTCGTGAACACAAGAAGTGACGACCCACCTTTCCTCTGACACCATGCCTAATTCTAGACACCATACTAAGTAGAGTGATGAAATTTCCACATTTAATCTATAATGGCCCTCTGCTGCAAGATAGTCATGACCCAGGATGATTGAAACATTGCAGATGAAGTCATCATCCTTAAAGCATTAAATGTTTTTCTATTTGTTATGACTGACCTCCCCCCAAAATGGATCCATTTGCATAGAACTACGAAGGGAGAAGTTGGCCAACATTTTTCTTATAACAACAATCACCACTGTAACTATCTATTTTTACTTGATTTGGTAATTTAAATCCAAAAGATTTTATAGCCAACAAGATAACAACAATTAAGTTAACGTACGAGTAATCTAAAGCCAAATATTTTCTATTTATTAAATTATGGCATATGAGTAAGTGGTATTAATTTTGAAACCTTAAGCCAACTAAAAAACAATGTTACATAGATCATATGTGAATAAAATTAGTTGATGTGACTATAGTGTTATTTGATGTGACTACTTTATTCTTTTCTATGTGACACATTTTCCCAATTCGCGCTTTTGCAATATTACAGTTGTGTCAACCGATTATTTGATTTGACCAATGCAGATATAGATCAACAATATCAGCTAATGCATTAATATTGTTATACTAATGTTTTATATCCTTAGGCTCCTAGCCGGTGAGCAATGTCCCCTATGCATGTAACTTAACCCTTGGATTTTGCATTTGCATGAAGTGGCTTTTAAATTTTTGATGCTTTTCGAAGAAACCATATTCATTCTCAAAATCATCAGAATGGAGACACGTGTTAGTGTTAATGCATATATGGATTAGCAATATCAGCTAATGCGTTAATATTATCTTATGCATTAATATTGTTATACTAATGTTTTATACCCTTAGGCTCCTAGCCGCGAGCGATGTCTCCTATGCATGTAAGTTAACCCTTGGATTTTCCATGTGCATGAAGTGGCTTTTAATTTTTTGGTGCGAATGTCAGAAGAAACCATATTCATTCTCAAAATCACTGGAATCGAGACGTGTTAGTGTTATTTTTTTATTTCCTAATGCAAGAATATTATCGTACTTATCTTTTTTACTAAGCAATTCATTGATTCACAAAATAAGCTAATGCATTAATATTGTTAATATTAAGATTATGTTGGTACTAAAATCAAGAGGTCATAGAGCTTATGTTGATGATTTGTGATCATCCAATGGTCATTAAGTTGATTGATTAATTAATTACAAATTTATAGTTAACTAGAACTTGAAGCTCATTGTATGGATAGCCGAAAGAAAATTAAAGCTAAAATTTAATGTAGTTTAATATTACAAGTGAATAAATTAATCTAGTATTTAAATCCAAGTAATGAATAAATTTAAAATAAAAAAGTGCCTCATTCGCACTTATAGAGGTGGAACTAATGTCGAATCATGTGCATTGATTGTAGAACAAAGCTTAGACAACACATTAATGGTAGAGCATGGGAATTAGAATTTGAAGAGGATGCAGACAAAGTGAAGAGGTCCTTGCAAACTTTAATTGCTATAGAATACCTAGGAAGGATGGATTGAATTTAGGAGTGGGTTGTTCCAGGAGTGGGTTTCATCATTTCTGAAGGGTCAGTGGAGCCTGCAGACCCACTACCCTTTGTTCACCGGCAAGAGAATGTGCTAAAGGCGAGATGCAAAGAGCTCACAAGAAGAGGTTGGGAGGTGGGTATTAGGGTTTCTCTCAGAGTTGGCTTCAGTGGTGGTGGGTATAGATAGATGGATCGGATGGAGGTTATTTGATGACTCCACTCTTTTTGTGATCTTTTTTGAAGCTTTAAATCAATAAAATATCATATTACCTATTGGTAGGTCCATAAAAGTTACAATCTGATAAACCCTAATAGTAAATAGTTCTGCAAGGCCAACACCCATTATAATATATGTAGTGTCATAAATTGTACACCTTTGCTTGGGGGGTACAATTTCACAATTAAGTTAGCACCCGCCTTAGTGTGTCTTGCATAATGCATTTCTAATTTCCTTTTAAGCATTTAATTAATTAATTAAATTAAATCTAAAGTCATGTTTCATCACTTTACATGTTATAAAGTTGGGCCCTTTATCCTAAGTGTTTCCCTTTCTATTTTATTCTTCCAATAAATCATTTAATCATAAACCCTAATTATGTCTTATTTCGTCCTTTAAGGCCTGATGTCGCATATCAAAAGATATTGAAATCATCTGTAACTTTGGCATTCTCTCTAATATCATCATATGTATTGGCCCCAAAACTTTGGTGAAAAGTTTGTCAGACTGTGGTGGGAATGCACATAGTGCTTGACTTTTTTCCAAAATTTCAGGAGCATAACCCTATGATATAATAATGTTTAACCCCAAAAGTTTGGTGGGAAATTCAAATCCTAGGTCAGCCTAAACATGAAATTAAGATCTAGGGCTTCATACTTAAGAGCTCTCTTTCTTAATTTGAAGGGATCTTCTTCTAAGAATCTAAGAGAAGGTTTTTGGAGTATAAAGAGCCTTCTTTGCAATGAAAGAGAAGATATTTTAAGTCTTCAAAAAAATTCAACATTCATCCATCAAATATTTAGCAATCATCATTTCATCAATTGGGGGCTTCACCAATTGAAGATTGGCTTCTACCTCTCCCTTGGGGTTGGGTATGGTTTAATGTTGTTTCCATGTCTTTATATGAGATTCATTTTGATTCATATTCATTCTTTAGATCACCTTGCATCATGGATTTAGAGCATTAACTTTGTCAATTATAAGCAATTAGGGTTTACTATTTAGGGTTGCTCTAGATTGTTTACTTTCATTTTAAGATCTTGCACACACACAAGGTTCTTGCACACACATTTTTAGTACATTATCGACTATTTGTGGAGGTTTAAATCACCAAAACGGGGGTTTGACTAAGGAAAAACTCTATATAGCCACCAAAAATCCTATTTTGCAGCTTTAGATACAGGTTCGGATTCGAGCATCACTGGAAGTTGCGGGACCGGAGGAGCACATAGAGATAGTTTTCGGGTGCAGATTTCATTAGAAACCCTAAGGACAAGGGCATGGCTCCCTGGTCTTGCCTAGGAAATGGGTGTAGCGCATTGGTCTCACCCTCTATCAATAGGATTTGGCAGGACAATATCTTAGAGCCTTCAGAACCTATCCTGTTAGTTGTAGCTCCAGACTTGCAAAATCAACACAGTGTCGTGGCACCCTGGTCCCAGATAGAATTTGCTAGATTTTAGACATAGGTGCACCTCTAATTTTACCTCCTAATCTATAGTTTTCAGCATTATATCAGTTGTCCTTTGATCTACATTTCCAGATTAGGGTTTTCTTGCTTAATTGCATCCTAGGTTAGATTGCATTTTTGAATCATTCCTCTCTATCATTTACAACAAGGAAATAAAAAACCTAAGAGGTGATCCTCGGATCTCTCTTCCATACAAGAAGTAGCCAGAAGTATGTCACCTCCATAGGCTCTTTTGTATTCCATGAGTGTGTATGAGAGTGGGATTGGGGTTTCCATACTCGTGTCACTTTTTCCGATACACCTCTTTGGTGAACCCGACGTGAACCCAATTGAATTTTCATTACATTGCATTGTTAGACCTAGATTTTATATCTTTTCATTTTTCTCTATAAACATAAAATTCAAAAAAAAAATAATAAAAAAATTCAAGAAACGAAAAAAAAAGTGATTTCCCTTTATTTACTTGCATTGTGTGTTTAAATTTCATTTCAATTCTCATTTCAAGATGTTAAAATTTTATTTGCAAGATATTCATGATTTTAGTGATGTATGCAATTATTTTGATTATGAGTTTAGTAAGGATTAATTAGATGAAGCTCTAGATGAATTTTTGAATCCTAAGCCTTCTAAACCCTCCATTTTCTAGAAACTAATCAACCTTGTTACTATGCCATTTTGTGGTGATGAGAAAGATACACTGGATGATTCCTCTCATGGGTACATTCCTATCAACTCCTCTGCTAAATCTAATAACATGGTTGACTCCCATAATTCCTGAAGAGGGGAAATTGAGTAAATGTAAGGATTGATGGTTATTATTAAAATAAAACATTTAAACATATGACAAACCACTTATACCTTGCTATATTGCCTTCTCCTTCGGATTAGACCTTCTCTGAAATGAAGAATACATCCCTTCCTCACTTGAGTGGATTGGTCCTTGATGGGAATGTGGATTGCTCTCCTTTGCTCAACAAGAGGGATTGGATTTGATAGGATCTTATAGGAATTTGGATGGATTTGGATTGGAAAATTGAAGGAAGTAGATAGAAGAGAAATGGGCAGCATGAGAATGCTATAGAGCAAGTGGATCCTTTGTGTGGAAATTCAGTCATCCAACTTATAGATTGGAGGAGGCCAATGAAGGGCCAAGATTTATTTTCTTATGGAGGGTTGATATTGATTTAAGATGGAAGGAATGGATCAAGGATGCCTTGGAAAAATAAATAGGAATATAAAATTCCTTGAGAAGAGGGGGGAAAGGAAATTTGAATTTCAAAAAGAGGAATTAAAAATTCCAAAATAATGATGCATTGAGGGGTTCAAAGAAATTTGAATTTCTTTGAGAGGCTCAGTGTTGATGTGAAATGAGTGGGGATATAAAATTGAAGGATAATGATAAGCATGATTATGAGAGATTCTAGAAGAATTAATTAGGTTGAGTGGGATTTGGAAAAAAAAAGTGATTTGTAGGAATCACATGACTAGGTTAATTAATTAATATTAATTAACTGAGTGGGTTTAGAGGAAATAATGATTACAGGGGACTTAAGAAGAATAGGAGAATAATTAATTGATAAGTTAAATAATAGTGACAGGATTAATCAAATTGGATTTAATTAACACTGAGAGGAATAAGGATAACACAATTAAGTCATTTAATTATGTTGACAAGCTTAAATTAATTAAATATTAATTCTAGGTGTCTACATTTTGCCCCTCTTTGATATAGCGTCGTGAAATGATGTTATATCAAAGAAGAATAAAACATAGTGGAAAAAAAAGGATAAGGAATAGTAGCATGATGCCCCAATCATATGATGAGGAATAATTATGGGGAGGAAGGATGATGAGGAAGTAATTGTATGCCCCCTCAAGAGGACATGTGAGTTCAAGGAACACAGGTGTGCTCTCAAAATGGATTAGAAGAGTAGGTGATGAAAGGATGAAGATTATGAAAGAGAGAATATATTAATGGATTGGAGTCTTGCGAATGAAATGAGATAAAGAAATGATAAATGGATTGGATTTCTTGTTGAGCAAGTATAGAGAGAAAACCTAAGTGTTATATTTCCATGGAAGTCTACACCATTGATTATAAGAACCAGGATGATATGAAGATCCGAGGCATGGATTGACGCTTAGTCAAGAAGGAATGACTTGCACACAATAATACAAGTGTTGATAAACACTAATGAAGGGTTACTAGATCATACAAGGAAAACCTTCAAAAACACCATGCCATGAAAACTATGCCCCATTATACACCAACCAAGACATACCAAGATATAGGATGATCAAGATAGTCCTAAACAAGTATAGTCCTAGGACACAAGATGAAAATAAAAGTGAAAAGTTCAAGCATGCAAACAACATGCACATGCACAACTGACATCTATTGCCAAGAGTAAGAAATGGATTTGGATAGACTCTTGGACTATGGAAGGATGCATCGCCATGGGCAGGTGATGGATTTAGATTTACTACCAGACATGGGAAGGATTCATCCTGATGGGCAGGGCATGGATAGATTGATGGATGACAAAAGACAAGTTGGATGTGCAAGATCTGCAGATGAGAGGATTGTTGCTTGGATTTGATTAGCACAAAGTGGATGGGTGTTTGGATTATGCACAAGTTAGTGTAAGCTCAGGTAGATGGGAAAAACTCAGTTTGATGGATTGGATAGAATGGAAGAAGGATAAATGATTGGATAGGATGAAAAAAGGGGATGGATGATTGAGTAGGATTGGATTGGGGATGGGATTGATGATTGAATTGGAAGAGATGGAGAATATGATTGGATGAGATAGGTGTCTACCCCAAATATGATGACAATAGTACCTCTAATTGAAATCTCAATCCAAAGTTTGGATATTCATATGGTAGAGTTTACTATTCTCATGGCTGGTGTTCATTTAGTTGTCAATCTAGGAATGTAAAACTTGAAATGGGTCTGCAATATATATGCACTAGGCTTCTTAAATGAATATTCTTGATTACTGTAAGAAAGGTAAGAATGGAAATCATAAAGATTAAATGAAAGCTTTTCAAAACTCTGCCGAAATGAACTAATGGAAATAACAGGAATCACACCGTTCTACCTTGGCTGCAGGAATAGTCAAAGGATCTATTTCCAGTGGCTGCATGAACAACCCAGTCATGAACTTCTACTACAACTAAGTAAAAACTAACTTCAATAATCATAAACATGGGATCACTCACCAAGTGGGCCCCCTTGGATGAGTGATATCAAACTCTTAGCAAAGAACTCTTAATAGATCAGAATAACATATTTTTATTCATTTCTTCCTGAAAGATGATTACATATTCAAAAAGAGAAAATTCAGAATACTTGACAAAAACTCTGTTCAATCCCTTTCCGTTTTGTCTAACTCTCAGAAAAGAAGGAAGACATTATTATAAATAAAAGAAAAACTACAATGGATAACTCCAATTATACCTAGAAGAAAAGGCGGATCGTTGTCAGATGAAGGGGATAACAAAGAGCTTGGTTGCAGGAACTGTGGATCTGAAACTGAACCACAGTCTTTGCATGCCAAAGAGATATTTTGCAGATTAAACATGCACCGAAGTTAAACTCCCATGGTGAAGTACAACTACTTTGATTATGCCATAGATTGCACTGGCTTGAATCTCCTTCAATTTGACCTCCAGCTATCTGAACGTGATTCTCCAGTCCTTAGACGTGAAAGAGAATTCTCCACCGCAGCATGAATTATTATCTGCACTAAAACATAAACAATATACAAGGACATGCATATGTATCTTACTTAACTAATACATTCATTAACTCACATATGAAATCATCCTAAATAATCTGCATATCACAGGGACAAACCATTTGGCTGCAGGAATAAATTGGCATGTCTACAGGAATTAATAGACAAGGTTCAAACATGATTTCTTAAGTTCAGTTTTAAAACATGGATTACATATAGTCAATTCACAATATTTTACTATCACAATGCAACCCAAAAGATACCAAAAACCTAAGAGTCCTGATAAAAAACATGTCAATACACCAACTTATCATGCCCCCCAAAATTAAGGGTTTGCTACTCCTGCAACAAAAGGAAAATTTTTGATTTTTGCTAAAACTCTGAAATCACCAAGAGTGTCCTATCCGGTTCCCTTGGAAGGCAAATTCCAATAAAATCCCTTCATTTTCTCCAACCTGGACCATCTAGCTATTTCTTCAACATCTACATCATAATTCTGTTTTGTTGGTTGGCATGCCAAAAGTGGCCACATTAGGATAGGAGGCTGAAAGATTAATGGTAACCAGTTATTGGATTTCTCCCTTCCTAGTTGTATGTACTTGGAGGCTCTCTGTATAGCTACATGAAAATTTTGTAATGAGTAGGGTTCTCCCAGTTTTAAATGATCTGGTAGATGATTCCAACATTGAGTTAGTCCCTCTAGTGTTGTTGTCCTGTGGGTTTGAACTAATTGCTCATACGCTTGATAGAATTCCTCTCTCATTGGAAGTACTATCTTACTAACATCATCTCTTATTAGCAACTTTTGCCAATCATAATACATAACCGTGGGTGCTTCTGATTCCCTCCTCAATGGCAATGGACAGTCAAGTTCCAATTTTTCAAACTCCCTGGCTTGTGTTCCTATAATCATTTCATTTTGTATCCAATACATTAGAGCTCTGAGATGGATATCCCTAATGTACAACAAAGGATTCCATTCTCTGTCCTAGGGTACAACATAATTATGTAAATATAATTCACATAACAGGTTCCTTATAGAATGTGGGGAGGTTTGATAAGCATGATCAAATTCCTCAGGTGTTTTCGAGGATGGATTAAGGTCCCTTACTATGCAGTTTAATCTAAAATTTAGATACCATTCTTTCAAGTGCACTGCATAAATTCTTGGGGGAGCCCTACACTGCATTACCTCAGGAACCATACCATAAATCTCTTCTACCTTAGTCTCCAATTCTTTAATTTTATTATCTTTCTTCTCAATCTCTTTTTGCTGCTTATTAATTATCCCTTGCAACCTATCCTTCTCTATTTCCCATTGCCTAAAGAATGTTAAAGAAATTGATAAGCTAGTTAGGGATGAAGGAGTTCTTATGGGTCCTACCTTAGACTGTGGGATTTCTTCAATAACTTCCTCATTCTAGATTGGCATATTTCCCACATTTTCTTCAGCCAGATTTGCAAGCTTATCTATTACAATTTCTTCCTGAATTGCTTCTTGGATTTCTTCTCCTACAACATCTTCTTGAATTTCCTCTTCTGTAGGGTTTTCTTGAATTTCCTTCTCTACGACATTTTCTTGAATTTCCTCTTCTGTAGGGTTTTCTTGAATTTCCTTCTCTACAGCATCTTCTTCTTCTGAAGTTTCTACTGCAATCACCTCTGCTGGATTACTCACTGGTTGAGTCTTCTGTGTCCTCCTTCTTGTTCTCCTAACATATACTTTTGAAACAGACATAGGATTTTTTGTTTTTGTTCGACACCTCTTGGCTGCAGGAGGGATATGCACTTCTTGTGGTAGGATAAAAAATTCTCCATCTGACTCCTTCTTTTCCAATTCTTTTCCTTCCCTCTGTAAAATAGGTGAACCTCCTTGAAGAGAGGTAGAGGGCTGTCCTTCGATTGGCTTTGCTTCAATATTTTCTTCTAAACTCATTGCAGCTCCTTCAGCAACCAACAAACCCTCATCTTCACTAGAAAGACCTTCTGCAACTATCTCTTCTTGAACTGGCGGATTATTTTTAATAGGGGCCTCATCTACTCTAAATTGTAGAATATCTTCAAACACACCCCATTCCATCTATGAAACATCTCCTAGGGACCATTGTACCAGCAACTTCACTAGTCCATGATGGCTAACAGAGCAATTTCCATATTTTTTAGTCTCCTTAGAACTTATAGAAATGAGATGATACAAGAAATTTGGGACATTAACTCGCCGGTCATGATGCAGATGACTAAGTAACTTGAAGTGAGG
Organism: Cryptomeria japonica; assembly: GCF_030272615.1. Taxonomy (NCBI): domain Eukaryota; kingdom Viridiplantae; phylum Streptophyta; class Pinopsida; order Cupressales; family Cupressaceae; genus Cryptomeria; species Cryptomeria japonica. The sequence goes on from NC_081407.1 coordinate 778,557,884, forward strand.
TGAATGGAGATTTGAATACCGTCCTTCACAGGTAATATATTTCATAATATACAAAGCTACCTGAGGCCAATGTGCTGGAAAAGAAACCTTTCTAGTCCCTTGCCTATCCACCATTAAGGGTATGTCTATAGAAATTGTGAACTCTACCCTGTCACTCCTTAACTATAGCTTCTCCTTTGTCAAAAGAATGCATAAATTCCGCAACTATTTCGTCATTGAAATCCCTAATTTTCAAGAAATAATCCAACTAGCCGTGGTTTTTAAAATAATGCACATAGACAACATCCTACAGCAACCCTTCATGGACAGTTGGTTCATGGAGAATCAGATCACCACCCATCTTTTACTCTAATACTTCTGCAGCTTCACCAAAATGTTTGACAAATTCACAAAGGCTAAAATATACATATCTTAAATTTGGCGGTAGAACTTATTATTCACTCGGGTGAAATAATAATCATCATAAGTAATGTCAGTTAGGAAATCAATTCAAGATAATAAATCTTATTGGTAAAAAGGACCATAAAGTACCCCCCCCCCCCAACTTAACCTAGCACGTGTCCACACAGGCTGCCAAGATTTCAGGTTTGAAGCGGATTAAAATAGGATTAAAATCATAATGAACTAATAAATGCAAAATTAAAATAAAGTAAAATATACATGTACCTACAATTGGGCGAAAATGATGGCGAAATGAAATGAAGTGATAGATAAGAAAGTGGGATGGAATGTAGTGGATGGAACTTTATGTACGAAGAATAATATTTCACATGGAAATATTTGATTATGATACGGTAAATAAGTTCACTGCAGAAGCTATAGGAACATCACCTTTATCAACATGCCCAAGTGCAACAGGAAGCTCATGAATTTTTACCGAATCATTGGCAGTTGCTGCAGGAACATTACCAGTTGTTGTAGGAACTTGTATTTCATTTTGAGGAGCAAACTGCTGCAGAAACTCTTCTCCAGTAGCTGGCTTGTGATAAAGTCATAGTCGGTGTCCTTTCACCAAGAGTTTAAATCGAACAGGATCTATTATGGACAACCGAACTGCTCCATTGTGAAAAACTTCTTCTACCTCATAAGGACCCAACCACCTTGTTTGGAGTTTTCCCATAGCATCCTTATATCTGGAATCATACAAGAGTGCCCAGTCACTAACTTTGAATTTATTTTCTCTGATATATTTATCATGCCATCTAGCTCTTTGGTTTTGAATCAACTTTGTCTGTTGAACAACTATCTTTCTCCATTCATCAAGAGCATTTAACTATTGAATGCATTCCTTCTGTGCTTCAGACAATGTCATATTCAGTTGTAGAGTTGTTCTCAAGGTTTTATGCTCAAATTAAATAGGCATCATTGTTGTTTTTCCATAAACCATCTCAAAAGGTGTGAATCCAATTGGTGTTTTCCATGTTGTTCTATATGCCCAAATTGCCTCTGAAAGCCGATTAGACCAATCTTTCTTATGGATAGACACTATTTTTGTAAGAATAGCCTCAAGCTCTCTGTTGGTAACCTCCACTTGGCCATTAGACTATGGATGGTATGGATTAGATTTCCTCTGTCTTATATTATGTTCATTGACGAAAGCTTTTATCAATGTTGATGTAAATTGAGGTCCCTGATCTGAGACAATTTCCCTGGGTACTCCATACCTTGTAAATATTTCCTCATAGAGAAACTCAGCTACCTTATTATCTCTTGCATGTTGCATAGCTCTAGCTTCTATAATCTGTACATACCAAGATATAAGATTTGCCATTAGAAGGTGGATCAATGGGGCCAACAAAATCTAATCCCCATTTATCAGATGGTGTAACAGATCTTTGAGGATATAGTGGCATCTCATCAAATTTTGTAGGTCTGCCCATTCGTTGACACATGTCACACTTCCTTGTGTACTGAGTTGCATCCTTGTGTAGTGTAGGCCAATAATAACTAGTATTGAGTATTTTTAGTGCTATCCTTTTGGTAGCAAAATGACCTCCACATGGTTCATCATGACATGCATGTAAGATGTCATATGTTTCATCTTCTTTGACACATCTTTGCATAACTTGATCATGTCTAGGATAAAATAGACAATCAACAATCTATGAAAAGTTAAAACTTTTTTCAACTAGCAACCTTCTTTCCATAGGAGAAAAAGAAATTGGCATCTTAGCTGCAACTAAATAGTTGGCAATATTAGCATACCAAGGAGTATGAGCCTGTATGAGAAACAAATGCTCATCTGGAAAAGTGTCATCTATCATTATAGAGTCTTCTTACAATTGAAGATGTGAATGATATTCTACAACAACATTAGACTTCCCTAGCTTATCAACAACTGTGATATCAAATTCCTGCATCAACAATAACTAGCGAGCCAGTCTACTGGTGATGGATGGCTTATTCATAAGATATCTAATGGCAGTATGATCTGTATGCACAAATATTGTATACCCTGTAATATAGTGTCTAAACTTGTTAAGGGCATATATAACAACTAGCATTTCTTTTTCAATAACTATATAATTCAATTCAGGTCCTTGCAAATTCTTACTGATATAATGTATTGCATTTTCCAACTTGTCAACTTTTTGTCCTAACACTTCTCCTATAGCATAATCAAATGCATCGGTATGGATTTGAAATGGTAGAGACCAATTAGGTCCTTTAAGAACTGGTGCCTAAGTCAAAGCATGCTTAAGCTTTATAAAAGCTTCATTGCATGCTGAGGTCCATTTAAATTCTGCATCTTTAGTAAGCAGTGTATATAAGGGACTTGCAATTTTGCTGAAATCTTTAATGAACCTTCTATAGTATCCAGCATGGCCAAGAAAACTTCTCACATCTTTCTGCTTCACAGGGTCATTAATTTGCTAAATAACCTCAATCTTTGTTGGATCCACTTGTATGCCTTGTACAAATATATGATGACTAGGGACTATTCCTTCTTCCATCATAATAAAACACTTTTCACTGTTTAGAGACAAGTTGTAGTCTTCACATCGCTGCAAAACTTTCTTCAAATTATCCAATGCTTGATCAAATTCAGAACCATAGGTTGTAAAGTCATCCATGTAAATTTCCATTATGTCTTGAGAAATATCAGAAAAAATACTGATGACTGCCCTTTGAAAAGTGGTTGGAGCATTACACAACCCAAAAGGAAGAACATAATATGCATAAGTTCCCCATGGACAAGTAAATGTTATTTTATCCTGATCCTCAGGAGCTATTTGTATCTGATTAAAGCCACTGAATCCATCCAAAAATGAAAAATATCTCTTACTAGCAAGAGAATCTAATACTTGATCTACAAATGGCAGTGGAAAATGATCCTTCCTTGTGGCTAAGTTCAAGGCTCTATAATCAACACATACTCTCCATTTTCCTCCCTTTTTAGGAACTATCACCAAGGGTGATACCCATTGACTGTCAGAAATTGGATAGATAAATCCAGCTTTCAACAATTTCTACAATTCTTCTTTAACTATCTCCTTCAAGGAAGGATTGACTCTTCTTTGAGGTTGTCTGAGGGGACAACACTCATCCTTTATGTAAATGCGATGAGTACAAACTGCTGGATCAATTCCATTCATATCGTTGTAATCCCATGCAAAGGCATTTCTATGGAGTTTTAGCAAGTCCACTAGGCTATCCTTTTGAGTATCTGCTATATTCTTGTTGATGTTCAAATATTTATTCAATTAAACCTCTATCTTGATAGTAAGATCAATCTGATTTATATCAGAAACATGAGAATAGGACAATTCCTACAGCAACAAGGTATGCAAGATATCAGTGGCTGTAGGAAAATCCAATCCTACAATATTTGGAACCAATTCCTGCAATTCTCGGTCTTCTATTAATTCATTTGTCAGAACCTTATAAAGGATTGATTCTTCATCTTATATCTGCATGAGTGGTACTCGATTAATCATCATGAGGTGATTAATAGAGTCAATTTCTTCTGATTCCTCTCCCAAAATAGGCCAAACAACCTACTACTACTCAAGCTGAGGTTGTGTAGGGGAATACAAGGCTAATGTTTTTGTGGAACTACCATCTGAAATAGTCATGTCTCTTGATCTACACCCAATATATGCATTAGCTATGGCAAGCCATGTTCTTCCCAAAATGACTGGATATCCCCCCAATGTTGCTTTTGGGGATAAAATCATAAAGTCTGCAAGATATTCTCAGGAATCTAGAATGACCACTATATCTTCTATCATACCATTAGGTCTTATTACAGAGCCATCAGTAAGTTGAAGAATTGTGGGTGTAGCCCTTAAACTATCTATCTCTAGATGTTTCATTACTTCCCTTGTCATTACATTAATGGCTGCCCCTAGATCAACTAAAACATTCTTTATTTGACTGTCATTAATGACTATACTCACAGCAGGACTGCCTGGATTAGAATACTCTGGAATAGAAATTTTTCCTAACATAATATCAGCCTATTGACCCATAACATGAACTGTTTGTGGATCCTTTTTCTTTCTGCCAGGTTTCTTTAGGCATGCCTCTCTCAATGCTTTACCATATATTGGAACATCCTTTATTGCTTGCAGCAATGGAATCTTAACATAAATATGCTTCAGTTGATCAAGAATATCAAAGCTTTGTTGTTGATCAGTTGAAACTTCTTTGTCTTTCAATCTTTGGGGAAATGGTGGTAATATTTGATTCTGAGGTATTACATCATTAGGATCAGAGATTGACTACTCTTCTTGTACCCCAGTAATAACTGGCTGAGAGGGATTTGGTAGTGTTGTTCCAGATTGGAGGTGAATATCATCCAGTGATAAAGAATAGGCTGGGTATTGATTAGCATCAGTTGAATAAGCTTATTTTTGTTGTTGAGATTTGATATTTGGATTAGGCAACGGTTGAGTAGGCAGCTATGTTGGCTTGGGAGGTGGTGTTGTGGCTATAGGAGGTGGCATTAAAGCAGGAGGTTGTGGCTACTGAGCAGGAGGCTGATATCTAGAAGATCTGGATGACCATGATGGGTTTCCCCTCCATTGAGAGGTAGGTTGCCAATTCCCTTGAAACTGGTTCCCTGCACCTTGAGGTGGATACTAGTTTCCCTGTGGCTACTACCACTGGGGTATTTGATTAGAAAATTGATGTCCTTAGCCTTGTGATCCATACCAATGTGGATAATTACCAAAATTTTGAGAATATTGTGGTTTCCATTGGTTATTTGGTGCATAAGAATTACCACTATGACCAGAAAAAGAAAGTGGATTAGGTGGCATACCTTGTCTCAGAAAATTTGGTCTTCTCTAAGCAACATAGAAGACTTGTTCATCCTCCCCTTTAATTGGTTTGAAATCAGGTACTTCAACATTTTCAACCATCTTACATCTACAAGCTTTCTTCCACTGCTTACAATGAGGACAAAATTCTACAAGAAATGCATCAGCTTCCTCATGCTTCTTCTTAGCTACCAATGTATCCAGCTGAGTAGCCATATTGTTTATAATGTCCTCCTTGAAATATTTTAACAAATGACTAAGTTTCAACCTAAAAACTCCAATTCCAGATGATGATGATGGTGCTCCTGGCTTAAATCTCCTATTCTTCTTAGAAGTAGATTTGGAATACTTCTTGCAAATTTGTTCTATTTCAGCCCAGGTAGATTGTGTAATGTCACCCCCCCATTAGATCTAAGGAATCAGTGCATTCATCATTGATACCCCTCAAGAATATCAATTTGAGGGAATCTTCATTCAGAGTACTATGCTTGGACTTCTTGACACTAAACAAAAACCTTTCCAGATAATCCTCAAGGCTCTCATCTTTATTTTGTTTCATTCTAAAGATATCATCCCCATGTCAATCAATGCCTCTATAATAATCTTTATATTTTGCAAGAAACAACCATTTCATCTCATCCCATGTATTGATTGTGCTACTACCCAAGCTCATGAACCATCTCAAGGATGACTCCTTCAAAGTGGCTGGAAAATTTTTGAGTCTATGGGCATCTGTAGTATAGTCAAAACTCCTACAAAGAACATCAAACTCAAATAGAAATGTATCCAGATCCTCTGTGACCAACCCTCAGAACTTAGGAAGTGAAGATGCTGGAATGTTCTTGAGGTTAGCATTATCATGTTGGTCAGAGATGGGAAACTCAAATGTTGGACCAGGTGGTGGTGGTGGTGGATTATTTCCACCAGGAGGTGGGTTCTCTTGGGTTATTATAATAGGCAACTCTTCTTCTTGTGGACCAAAAAGGAGCTGAAGACTACCTTATGGAAATTCAGACTCAGGGTGATTCAAATTTTGTGGGACTTGATACAACTCAGAAAAAGGGTTTATATCTGAAAAACTATCTTCTGCTTGAGTAGTATGAGTGGGTAAAAATCTTGCCAGTCATATGACTAGGCTTTGGATGAACCCACATCCATATGCAATTGCTAATAAAACTTTGCACATAGAGGTGGCATCCTTGATAACCATTAATTCCCCCCCACCTGAACTATTGCCTCCCCCCCACCCCTTGCCTCCATAAAGTAGTTCAATGGTTGCAGTAGATGAGAAGTAGGAGAAGTAGCACCAACTAAGGCTTTGCACTAAGCTGCTGGCGGCTATGGTGGTTCAACTCTAATGGGGTCTTAAGCTACCTTTTCATCTAGACAGAACTAGATGACATCACGGATCCTCTGGCATCTCTTCTTCTATTATGCATGCAGATTCATGAAATTCAAACAATTAACTAGAAACTAAAATAATCATAAAAGGTTCTTAGCTTGACACCATCCCTGACAATGACACCAAAAATGTCTACCCCAGCTATGATGACAATAATACCTCTAATTGAAATCTCAATCCAAATTTTGGACATTCATATGGTAAAGTTTACTTTTCTCATGGTTGGTGTTCATTTAGTTGTCAATCTAGGAACGTAAAACTTGAAATGGGTCTGCAATATATATGCACTAAGCTTCTTAAATGATTATTCTTGATTACTGTAAGAAAGGTAGGAATTGAAATCATAAAGACTAAATGAAAGCTTTTCAAAACTCTGCTGAAATGAACTAATGGAAATAACAGGAATCACACCATTCTGCCTTGGCTGCAGGAATAGTCAAAGGATCTATTTCCAATGGCTGTAGGAACAACCCAGTCATGAACTTCTACTGCAACTAAGTAAAAACTAACTTCAATAATCATAAACATGGGATCACTCACCAAGTGGGCCCGCTTGGATGAGTGATATCAAACTCTCAGCAAAGAACTCTTAATAGATCATAATAACATATTTTTATTCATGTCTTCCTGAAAGACGATTACATATTCAAAAAGAGAAAATTCAGAATACTTGACAAAAAATCTTCTCAATCCCTTTCCATTCTGTCTAACTCTCAGAATAGAAGGAAGAGCTTATTATAAAGAAAAGACAGACTACAATGGATAACTCCAGTTACACCCAGAAGAAAAGGTGGATCGTTGTCAGATGAAGGGGATAACAAAGAGCTTGGCTGCAGGAACTGTGGATCTGAAACCGAACCATAGTCTTTGCATGCCAAAGAGATATTTTGCAGATTAAACATGCACCGAAGTTAAACTCCCATGGTGAAGTACAACTGCTCCAATTATACCATAGATTGTGCTCGCTTGAATCTCCTTCAATTTGACCTCCAGCTATATGAATGTGATTCTCCAGTCCTTAGGCATGAAAGAGAATTCTCCACCACAACATCAATTATTATCTGCACTAAAACATAAACAATATACAAGGACATGCATATGTATCTTACTTAACTAATACATTCATTAACTCACATATGAAATCATCCTAAATAATCCGCATATCACAGGGACAAACCATTTGGCTACAGGAATAAATTGGCATGGCTGCAGGAATTAACAGACAAGGTTCAAACATGATTTCTTAAGTTCAGTTTTAAAACATGGATTACATATAGTCAAATCACAATATTTTACTATTACAATGCAACTCAAAAGATACCAAAAACCTAAGAGTCCTGATAAAATACATGTCAATACACCGACTTATCAATAGGATTGGATTATAAATTGAATAGGATGGGGTGGATTGGTGGATAGGATTTGATTGACTAGAACCAATGACAAGGGAGAACCAAGGATTGGTTAAAGAATGGATGGATGGGTGGAGATTTCTTAGAGAGGAGACAAATGGATTGAGTGGATGGATATATATAGGATATGAAGGATTGGAGAGTAGGGTGATGGAGACCCAAGGACAATGTTGCAAAGGAGTACAATGCCCCATACCAAGTGGCAGGATAATGCATAATGGATATGGATGGATAGAGGTATTAAGTCTTGTGTTTTCCAAAGCATGCATGCATATACATTATTTTGCCTCTATATGATCAAGAAAAAAGATAAGAATGGATGATTCATTTTGATAGTATGAGGGATATGAGATGGAGGATATGGATAGGATAGTCAAGATCAAAGATAGGAAAGGAGAATGGACTTAGATAGGATGTAGATGGAAGATAAGGACTATGGATGGTAGGATTGCATGGATGAAGCTCACTCCCAAGTGTAGAGTGCAAGAGGATGGAATTAGACATGATTCTTGTTTGCCAAGTTTTCATCATGGTAATTACCCAAGGCACCACAAGAAGTGGTTTTCACCATTGGATGAAATAATTTTTCTTGTTGATTTTTTGATTTTTTTGATTTTATATATTTTAGAATAGTTTGTATGGATAAGGATGAGGATGAGTGGATATGGAAGACAGTGGATGTGTGGAGGAGGAAGGGAGGAATCAAACATCGAGCTCCATGGATGGTATCCCTTAGTATTACTTTGAACTGGAGGTATGCTCATAGATGTTGATAACAATGAAATAGATATGGGATGAAAGATAAGGATTTGCAAAGGATTGAACTAATCGAATGGGATCGTGAAAAATATATGGTGCATAATGGATGGAGTTTTGAAAAATTTGTGGAGGGTCAACATTGGCACACACCTTGAAGGGTGGTGGAGTAGTGGACGAGAGGGTTTTGAATTAGACAGAGGATAAAGTATGGATTTTGGGATATGAAGACCCAAAATAGAAGAAGGGGATGATGGAGTTGGGATGGTGGATTTTGGGACATAAGGACCCAAAATATATTACGAAGATGGAGTGTTAGATGGAGGATTGGAGGACTTATGAATGGATGGAGCTTTTGGATTAGAAAGTTTAGATGCCAATTTTGTTTTTACTTTGAGATGCATTGCTTCTTTGAGTAGTTTGGGAATCCACATAGTTTTTTATTTTTTCTTTTGGGGCCTTTGTGGCCTTTTTTATTTTTCTTTCTTTCAGATCATATTTTATTTTGAGCATTTTGTTTTTAGGAGACATGTTGATCATTTGATTTTTATGGATTTTGAGCTTTATGGTTTTTAGATTGGGCATCCAGATTTATTCCAATAGAAAGGGTATAGGTTTGATGGATTTTACGGATGGGATGGTGGAGGGAGAATTTTGGAAGGGATTCAATGATGTGTGCCTTTGTTGATCTTGGTAAGGGATTATTTGAGGTGATGGGTGGTGGATGGAGGGATGTAAGGACCCAAAATGGATGGAAGGAATGGAGGATTTAGCTTTGGAATTAATATAGGGTCTCAAAATGGATGTGGATGATAGGGGATAACAAGATTTTGATTTGCATGAAGGACTTTTGCATTTAGGAGGAATAGGAGATACACCAACATCTTGAGCATTAGCTTAAGGACCCTTATTATTTTGGAAACAAGATGTGAGTCCATTTTGAGGGGGATAAGATGTGGAAGGAAGATTAGGATATTTAGATGGATTGGGATTATGACCTGGAGATGAAGGGATACTTTGATCTTGATTAGGGAGGGTACCATGAGATGGAGTGGGAGGGGTGATTGGATCATGAGATGAAAGAGGATCATGCAATGGTGGGAGAGGGATGGATAGAGGAATCATATGATCATGAGAAGAAGTGGAAGGGATGGGATCATTGGATGTAGTGAAGGGAGAGGCCTCATGAGATGGAGAGGATTCTATGCTAGCATGCTTTGGAACATATTTTTGGGATGTTTCGAGTTGTGGGGATTGTGTGATGGGGGAGGATATGGTAGATTTGATGTGAGTAGAGGGAAGAATGGGGGTATCATGAAGTGCGGGGGATTGGGATTTGTTTTGAGGTGGAGGTGATTGGGGTGGATGGAGGACTTGAAAAAAATTGGCCACTTTGTTTTGAGGTGGGAATTTTGTTTCCTTTCCTAGCATGTCTTGGATAAGATTATGGATGATGGACTTGGAGGATGTGGATAATAGGGATTTTGGAGGATTAGGATTAGATGGAGGATGGGGTTTGGATGGAGGATGAGGATTGGATGGACGATTAGGATAATGGATTGGGAAATTAGGATTAGTTCTCTGAGGACTATGGAGTAAAGGATTTGGATGGGGAGTAGAGGTAACAAATGTGTTGTAAAAGGATGGGGATTGGGATGTAGATGGGAGGAGAGATGAAGGTATATATGTGGATGAGGGACAATATCAAGATATAGATGGGGAGTAAGATGGATTTCCCTTGTCAACATAAACCTTGCTAGGTGACACAAGTCTCCAAGCTTGTCTACAAACATCAAGTTCTAAATCATCTTCAATTGGTTCTTCCCCAATTGTCTTAGATAATTTCTCTAAATCTTCTACTCCTACTAATGTGACCACTTCATCAAACTTATCTCCTACATCCGAATCGATTCCCAATACTTCCTCAAGTGAACCTAAGGTTCTTGAGAGAGAATCTTCTCATCCTGATTCTACTACTGAGAACATCTTTTCTCCTGAGAAGGTTTTGGCAAAAGATGATTGGGGATCCCTTGATTTCAGTCATACTTTCATAGGGATATACAAAACCCCCCCTCAAGAACCTAAGGTGCAATTTGCTTTTTCTAGGCCATTGAGTAATAACTTTGTGGCGACTTCCCATATTTCATATCCCATTTCTAACCCAGAGGAATTTGACCCTTCTCTTTATCAAAATCCTCTTTCTTCCGCAAAGATGGCTAATCTTTATGGTACTGGCTTTCACATCCTAGCTAGATGTAGATATAATGGTAATGGATGTGGGGCTCAAGAATAGGGGATCAAGGTTCCCTTGGAAAAAAACTTTTGTGATATGACATTTGGGCTTGGTTATGATCCTTTTAAGAATACTAAAACCTCTAAGAGATCATTTATTAGTGATAATGTCATTTCTGCTTCTCTTTCACTGAAATTTCTAGATTATATTGATTGTGAGTCTTCTAGTGTCTTTTCTTTGGATGTTTTTCCCACTGATGATATCCTTCCTTATTATTACCATAATCATGGTTTTCCCTATTGTTTAAATGTGGAAGCTTACTTTGGGAAAGAGAGAAATAATGATGAGAAAGTGAAAGAATTTACTCAGTTAAAAGACAATCCTCAACAAAGCAATCTCCTAATAAGTTACACTACTAATATCAGGATAGATCCTTATGTTGAAGATAAAATCATTAAGATAGGGAAATGTCTTGATGAAGAAGAGAAAAAATAATATTCTGAGTTATTACTTGAATTTCCTGAAATCTTTGCTTGGATATACTCTGATATGCCTAACATAGATCCTAAGATTGTCACTCATAACATTATCCTAATTACTGATGCTAAACTTGTGAAGAAAAAGATTTGAAAGATTTACCCTAAAGTGGTATTACTTGTTAAGGTTGAGATTGAGAAATTGCTGGATGTTGGATTCATTCATCTTATCAATTATTCACCATGGATTTCAAACATTATGCTTGTGGCTAAGTCTGAAAACAAGATTAGGATGTGTACAAATTTTCATGATTTAAACAACGCCTCATTGAAAGATGATTTTCCCTTGCCCAATATCGATATGATAGTGGATTCTGTAGTAGGTCATGCCTTATTATCCTTCATGGATGGTTTCTCTAGATATAATCAACTCTACATTAATCCTCAAGATCAATACAAAATTGCTTTCACTAGCCCTTGGGGCACGTTGTATTGTAGGTGAAACCTATGGGCGTGCTATGATTCTCATCTTCCATGACTATATGCATAAGACTTTAGAAGATTGTGTTGATGATATCTTAGCTAAATGCGATCTTCATATAGATCATGTTAAGATCCTTTGCCAAATCTCTGAGAGATTTCATAAGTATAACATGCGCTTGAATCCTATAAAGTGTGTGTTTGGTGTGGATAGTGGAAAACTATTAGGGTTCATAGTTTCACATTGTGGCATTGAGGTGGATACGAAACAAATAGATGCTATTGTTAACATGCCACCTCCTAAAGATGTCTCCCAACTAAAAAGTTTGCAGGGAAAGATATAGGCTATTTGTAGGTTTGTTTCTCAACTTGAGGATTGTACCTTTCCTTATACTGAATTACTTTAAAATAATACCATTTTCCAATGGAACGAGGATTGTCATCAAGCATTTAAAGACCTTAAAGCCTAAATGGCCAATCCTCCTATTCTTTGACCCGCTGATCCTACTAAGCCTTTCTCATTATACACAATTACTTCCCTTCATGCTCTTGCAACCTTGTCGGCACAATGTGATAAGGATGGTAGAGAATGTCTGGTTTATTACATAAGTCATACTCTACTCGATTACGAAGTTTGATATTTTGTGATAGAAAGGCATTCCCTTGCTCTGGTCCTTGCAACCCAAAAGTTAAGGCATTACCTTTTGAATGTTGAAGTCCAGGTTATCATTAAATTTAATCCACTCAAGCATCTTTTCTCTAAAACTGACCTTTCCAGATTCAAGTGTTGACTGATCACTTAGTTGAGGCTCCTTCACCCTTCTCCCTACCTAATCCAAAGTCCTTTTCTGATAAATACATTTTCTCTATTAAGATTGATGAGACTTGGGAATTGTACTTTGATGGCTATAGGTGTCATAGAGGATCAAGGGCAGGGGTGCTTTTAATTTCTCCTAAAAAGAAGCCTATCCCTTTATCATATCATCTCAATTTCTTATGTATGAACAATATTGTTGAATATACAGCTCTTATAGCTAGAATTAAAGCAACCTTAGCATTAAATATAAAACATGTACATATCTATGGAGATTCTCAACTAATCATAAGACAAGTGACATGAGTTTTTCAAGCTAAGCAAGAAAAATTATCACAATATATACATCTAGCTATATTGTTTTTATAGAAATTTGATTCTTATACCATAGAGCCTATTCCTCGAAAAGATAATCGACATGTTGATGCAATGGCATGTGTATCGTCTCTTGTATCTTTAGAGGATCCCTTGGTAGATCCTAAATTCACTATTCACAACCTCACTACCCCAACTATTGTTGATAATCATAGTGATGTGGTATATTGTTCCATTATAGATTCTGACGAATGGTACTCGCATATCATGAGATATTTGAGTGATGGCACCTTTCCTGACTATTCAAATAGGAATACTACGGCTAGGATTTGCAAGTTGGCCACTAGATACATTACCCTTTCTAATGTTCTTTATAAGAGAGGTTATAATGGTCTTCTCCTTTGTTGTCTTAACAAATATGAAATCCCTATTGCCCTTGAGGAAGCACATTTAGGTGCTTGTGGGGGGCATTTTGGGGGTAGATCCTTAGTTCAAAGGTTTCTCTGAATGGGATATTATTGGCAGACCATGGAAAAGGATTCCTTCGTGTTTGTTAAGATATGTCATCAGTGTCGAGAGCATAGCAGTTTTATCCATGCCCCTACCCAAGAACTTGAATCTCAAGTAGCATCTTGGCCCTTTTCTACAAGAGGTTTGGATCTTATTGGTAAAATATCTCTTCCTTCATCTCAAGAAAATACCTTTGTCATAACTGGAACCGATTACTTTATGAAGTGGGTGGAAGTTGTTCATCTTCGATCCACTACCGCTGAAGTAATTTGTCAATTTATTTTGGAAAACATTATTTCCTAATTTGGAATACCTTTTGCCCTAGTTTTAGATAATGGAACGTCATTTGAAAATAAGGATGTGAAGAAGTTTCTTGAGAAATCTCATATTCAACATTAATTTTCTACACCTTATTACCCTCAATCAAATGGTCAAGCTAAGTCTTCAAATAGGATAATTGAACAAATTCTTCGAAAGATGGTGAACAAGCATGGTAAGGATTGGCATACTCAATTAACCTATGCTCTTTGGGCCTATTGGACAAGTGTATGTGTTGCTACGGGTTGTACCCCTTATAATCTTGTTTATGGTGCTAATGCCTTTATGCCTTTGGAGTTAGAAATTTCTTCTTTGGGATTTTCTCTTAGGGGTATAATGGATTATGATTCTTATAGAAAACAAAGACTTCAATAGCTTGAAATGATTGATGAATGGCAGATAAATTCTCTCGATCTTATTCAAGCATATCATAAAACTTTGGAAAGGAGCTACAATGATAAATTAATTCAACATTCCTTCTCGATAGGTGATCTAGTGCTTTATGAGAATCAATGTAACGTGAATGCTTTACTTGAGGGGAAAGGAAAATTCAGCCCTAATTGGCTTGGACTGTGCATCATTGTCGAGGTATATGGATCAGGGGGAAGATGTTGATGATACACCTCTCAAGGAACTTATAAATGTCATGCACCTTCATAGATACTATGCCTAGTTCTTCTCTCTCTCTCTCTCTCTCTCTCTCTCTTTCTTTATCTTACTAGTCTTTTCCTCTCTCTGTCTCTTTTCTTTCTTCAAAATTGGATAATATGTTAGCATATCTTCATTAAAGTAGGTAGGACTAAATGATGTTATATTGTTTAGTATACATTACTTCATTCTTGACAAGCATGTTTCTTTACTTTATTGTTTGTCTCAGATTCATATATGTAAATTGTATTGGATTTACATTTTATATGTGCTAGCATATTATTAAATTTCTTATGTGTTAAGTATGATTATATCATGTTGTGTTTAATTAGAGTTAATTAAATCACATTAGTCATATAGTTCTTAAGCTTAACACATTTCTCTTCTACATCAACAAAGTAGCATTTAATTAAATACATAGTTATTTAATTAAATCATAAATGTATCAATTTAATCATGAAGCATTGAGAAATCTATCACTTGGAAATTAAATTAGACATACATGTTCACCACCAAATGTGTTACTTTTAATCTAAAGAAATGCATACATTGTTTAAGTATTAAAATAACATATCCAAGAGTGTCATAACATATACATCAACAAAAATGTCTCATGACATAGTAAGGTCATCTCCTATCCCTAGGACTAGTAGCTGGAGGATGGTGGCTAGATGTCCCATCCTGATCCGACCATGGAGGTGGGCCCATGGGTGTGTATCATGATATGGATCATGAGTGACTTCATGAGGAGCTCTTGCAATCCCTCTCCATCATAATCCCACAATATTTGGTTGCCTCTGTCTGTGACACAGCTAATTGCATTTTTTCCATAATGATCTCTCTCACAAGACCTCCATCTCCATCCAAAGAGGGGTGAATAGATCCTCATGGAGTCCTACAGCCCTCTGTGATCTATGCCCTATCTATGAGGAACTGGTAATGTGTGCGGTAATGATGAGGTTCATCATTATGTTCTGAATGAGAGAGCGCCACTCTTGGATAGTAGCTGTAGGGAAAGGGGAGAAATTTTCATCAATAACATTTTATATCATCAAATCTAAACTAATAAGATGCATAAATTAAGAACTTTACCTAGATCTCCCTCTTGCCAGTAGGGATCGTGGATAGAGAGCGCTTGAGACTTAGACCCGTTAGGCTCACCGCGTTTGTATTGTCTCTATACAATGGGCATGGGATGATGGGGGCTAGAATTAGGACCCCTTATAGGGTCCTTTTCCACATGTGATTGGATTCTCGATGGATCTAGTGCTATGGTGTGGTCCCTTAAGTGATGAGGAACTACATCAGATTCATCCTCCTCCTCATCCTCCTTGTCCTCATCCCCATCATATCCATCTTGATCTCCTTCTCCAGTATTAGGATCATCTCTATCTCCACCTACCTCCTTCTCTCCTACATCGTCAGCCTGATCATCTGAGCCCTCCTCAGATGTATCAGGTCCTTCTTCATCGTCCGTCTATCTCCATGGTCTGGGGTTCCCTCCAGGGAAGTCTGCTAGGAAGATGGCTCTAGGATATATCCTCCCCCACCATGTGATGAACCTTCAGTGTGAGCCCATATCATCTCTGTAGTTTGTTTTAATATCTCGATCTGACCCATCTGAATCCGTGATGTCGATCTCATCACTAGTGGGCCTAGGATTGGCTCTAGGCCTCGACATCACATGAGAATGACAAATGTAAATAGGCACATCAGTAGGAACACACTGCTTGAACCCAAACTTTTGCTAGACTAGATTGAAGTAGAAGGGGAAGACTATGTGGCTATACTGTCCCTCTAGTAAATGGTTCCTCTACATGCAGAATAACTACCTATGTATCCCTACCCACATGTACATCCTAAGGTAGGATCTCCATATGACTCCACCTATTGTCAATGTCTAAACTCAATCTCCAATGTAGGAGATCACCAAATCACCACTCACGGATAAGTGGATAAGAAAATACCCTAGACTACTCTTGGACTAAGTCTATAGGGACTCCAGCGGGCCAAGTACATGAAATGTGCTAAAAAATCCATACCTGTAGTAGTGTGCATGTCATTAGGCTACATCCATGTCCAAATACATACTCTCCAAGGTTGTGATAGAGATGTGCAAGCATGCTTTGACCCCTAGAGTATAGCCTCCTATGTCTCTCCATCAACTAGATAGTGTACATGAGGCCTCTATGCATGTGTGTGTCGCGTTCATTAGGGCACACAAATAATGCGATGGTAGAAATCATGAGTCTCCTTAGTAATGGAACCTCATCAGTCAGGTATAGGAGCCAAGTGACCATGATACGACCCCTTGTCTCACTGAGCATCACTCTTCCCACAACATATACTTGCTCTCTCCTATAATCCTCCTTAGTGTGGTTGGATCGATATCTCATGATCTCCCTCCTGATGGGAAGGCACAAGATGTGGTATACAATCTTGAGGGTGAGTGTCATCTCCCCCACAGGAAATAGGAATGTTGAGGTGTCCACATTCCACCTCTCCATCAATTCCATAAGCATTGCAAAATAGAATGCGATGGCCTACATAGTCATTGCATACCACAAGCCCACCATGCACAACAACTCCCTCTCCCTCAGTGTCAGCCTTGGGATCTTCTCTTGAATGCTTCAAAAGGTGAGCCTGACACTATGGTCACGGATGTAGGACATCATCTACAAAAGAGAAACATTCTATTATCAGCAAGCGATCATCATCATCATCATCATCATCATCATCATCATCATCATCATCATCATCATCATCATCATCTAATCAAAATATTCTTTTTATCTATTTCGACATTCAATCGCCTAATCCCATGTCACCACTGGTCACCCCAAACAATGACTAGGGTGCTCTAAGTGGACCAGGGTGCCCTATTAGGATCAGGGCACCTAGGTGGTACCAGGGAACCCTAGGAGGATCAAGGCACCCCCTTGGGACCCCAAGGTGCCCAAACAGGGGGCACGTACCCGATTTCGACAATGATATCAAAATATTGAAATCACTGAAAGTGTGAAATATTCAAAAGGGATTCAATGGAAGGTCAACTCACCTCGTCAATTGGTTGGCTGGCAAGTAAAAATCGGTGCAAGATCTCCATCCATGTAGGTCTCTCAGGTTAGCGTTGAGCCATTCTGATGAATAGGCAAGCTCCTCTATAGTGAATAGTGCTGAAAAGTTAAAAAGTGACAAATGAAGGTGTCACTTCCATATATGTGAGTTATGTGCTTATACATTTTATGATTTTAAGCTAAAAACCCTAATTTCTGTACCTTTCCTTCAGTCTCGCATATCTTGATCTAGGGAGCTCCGATTCTCACACCGTTCATGGTGTTGGAATCATGAGTTCACCCATTCGCTCCATAATAGTTATATAGCATTCTTGGATGAACAATCAATCCCTATTGTGAACATGATTCATTAAAATCTTTGTCACAATTCGCTGTGGTAAACATGATACCTTGTTTCATCTCACTAAGTAGCAAGCCGAAACAAGGGGGGCATATAGCTACCTGTGAATTTAATCATCTTCCTTAGTAAGCATTAGGTGATTTTGTGATATAACATGTGGTTTTGCAGGGTGTGGTTCTTAACTGTGTACTGCGGATACCACTAGGGGTTTCGTCCAACAACTTATGGATATATCCTTTTTCAAATGATATTTACTTTTCTGTACCTTAGCTTGCATATGCACATAGTGTAATATCACTGCTAAAGTGGAGGCTAAATGTAGTGTCATAAATTGTACACCTTTTCTAGGGTGGTACAATTTCACACTTATGTTAGCACCCGCCTTAGTGTGTCTTGCATCTTACATTTCTAATTTTCCTTTAAGAATTTAATTAATTAATTTAATTAAATCTAAATTCATGTTTCATCACTTTACATTTTATAAAGTTGGGCCCTTTACCCTAAGCATGCCCCTTTACATTTTATTCCTCTAATAAATCATTTAATCATAAAACCTAATTATGTATTATTTCAAACTTTAAGGTTCGATCTCACATATCAAAACATTTCAAAATTAGTTGTAATTTTGGATTCACTCTAATATCATCATATCTAATGGTCCCAAAAATTTGGTGAAAAGTTGGTCAAACCACGATGGGAATGCACATGGTCCTCTACTTTTTTCCCCAAATTTCAGGAGCATAATCCTATGCAAAAATTATTTCTTAACCCCAAAATTTTAGGAGGAAACTCAAATCCAAGGTCAGCCTAAACATGAAATTAAGGTCTAAGGTTTCATACTTAAGAGCTCTCTTTCTTCATTTCAAGGGGTCTTCTTCTAAGAATCTAAGAGTAGGTTTTTGGAGCATAAAGAGCCCTCTTTGCAGAAAAAGAGTAGATCTTTGAAGTCTTCAACAACATTCAACATTCATCAATCAAACATTCAACAATCATCATTTCGTCAATTCAGAGCTTTTGAAGATCTACGAGAACAATAGGAGATCACCAACTGAAGATTTGCTTATACCTCTCCCTTGGGGTTGGGTATGGGTTCATGTTGTTTCCATGTCTTTATATGAGCTTCATTTTGATTCATATTCATGACTTAGATCACTTTGCATCATGGATTTAGAGCATTTACATTGTAAATTATAAGCAATTAGGGTTTACTCTTTAGGGTTGCTCTAGATTGTTTGCTTTCATTTTAGGATCTTGCACACAAACAAGGTTATTGCACACACATTTTTCAGTAAATTATCAGCTATTTGTGGAGGTGTAAATCACCAACATAGGGGTTTGACTAAGGCAAAACCCTATATAGCCACCCAAAACCCTATTTTGTAGCTTCAGATACAGGTTTGGATCCGAGCGTCGTTGAAAGTTACAGCACCGGAGGAGCACACAGAGATAGTTTTTGGGTGTAGAATTCATCACAAAACCTAAGGATAGGGGTGTAGTGCCCTGGTCCTTCCTAGCACAGTAGAATAACACCTTGGTTTGGCCCTCTGTCAACAGGATTTGACAGGATAGTGTCTTCTAGGCTTTAGAATGTATCCTATTAGTTGCAGCTCTAGACTTGCAAAATCAAGATAGTGGCGTGGCACCTTGGTCCCCGAAATATTTTCTCAGATTTTAGACACAGGTGCACCTCTTAGTTTACCTCCTAATTTGTACTTTTCAGTAGTATATTTGTTGTCATTTGATATGCATTTCTAGATTAGGGTTTGCTTGCTTACTTGCATCCTAGGTTAGATTGCATTTTTGAATCATTCCTCTGTATCATTTACAACAAGGGAATAGAAAACATAAGATGTGATCGTCAACTCTCTCTTCCACATGAGAAGTAGCCTGAAGTGTGTCACCTCCCTAGGCTTTTTCATATTTCGTGAGTGTGTATGAGAGTGGGATTAGGGTTTCCTTACTCAGTCTCACTTTTTCGCCTACACAATATATTCTGGTTGTCCAAAATAATGAAAGATTCTCCAAAATAAATAATTTGAACAATTGTTTTTGATAATTGAATATCTAGGTAGGGCTAGCACCCATTATATTAAGATTTCAAAATAAGATATAATAGTATTTGGCTTGTACCCAAAAATACATTCCTGGTAGCATTTCCAATGATCACCCATAACAACCCATAACCCTCAATACAAAATTCAAGCATCAAAATAGAACAAAGCATATGCACCATACTTTAGGGCTAGGAGACATTCCCAGTCTGCCTTGCTGTCTCCACAGCTTGACGTTCCTCCCTGACTTTCTTGTCTTGTAAGATGAGCGGACAATCCTATCCGCAGTTAGCATGAGCTTTGCATGCAACAATTTCCTCCACATCGCTTCTGCCATCCTCAATCCATTCCTCTCCACTCCCCATCTCCACCACCCCTACAATCTTAGCTACATCCTCCTCATCAATTTCATCTTCATCTACCAACCCTTCAGTGGTCAGGTAGTCCCAATGCCAATCGTCCTCCTTGGGTTCCTTGATTTTGGCTACATACATGAGGAAATTGATACTGGATAGTATATCACTCCTTTTTTCCTATAACAACTATGCATCTTGTGTTTGCATAATCGGAAATTTAAAAACCCTTCCAATGTAATATTTTTGTGGGAGGGGAATGAGGAGGTTCTCATCCATATTGTTGATGATCGCATCAATGTCATGCAAATATGCATGCTCGAACACCATCTAGGTGAGTTTTGTCCCCCACTCCTTGGAAACCCTGACATATTAAAGTGCCAGGGTGAACTCACAATAATGGTTCCCACTTTTTTGCCACTTTTGACAAAGAGATGAAAATTTTTAAAATAATCTTCAACTTCCGACAACTATAAATTTTAAACTATTAAGAGTTTGGATATGATGTAAATTAGTGATCTATAGCATTTTGTCTATAGATTCTAAATATATTTTTTTCAATTTTTTTTGAAGAATTTTTTTAAAAAAATTCCATCTCCTTCGAAAAGTAGTTTTTTACAGCAAACTACATTTTTTAAGAGTGATGTGCATCCCGAAATGCATAACTTTTTTTCTATAAATGATAAAAATTCAATTCTTTCAAATTTTGGTTTGTAACATCAATATCCAGAGCTTGTTGTTTTTTTTATTGTGATATGTTCAATATTTTTCATTTTATTAAGTTTTGAAGTCTGACTAGTTATAATTCAGACATAGGTTTAAGTTTGAACACGTAACTTGTTCTATATATATCGAAATTCAAATTTTTTTTTATTAGAAAGAAGACATCAATACCTGGTGCATAGATATTTTTCAGAATTTTTTTGAATTAGTTTCCTATTTTTCCCAATACGTTGAACAAAGAAGTTCATGTTTGGTGAAAAACTCATATTCCATAAAATTAAAGAAATAGGAACTTAATAAATTCACAATATAATAAAATTATACTTGATGGAAAGCTTGCTCCGAGAACTATCATCTTATATTTTTGGGTTATCAAGATTCTTTCATTCGTGCCTTGAATATAAGTCCGAATGAAAAAATTTCTCAGAATTGTGAAAAATTTGAGGAGAGATCTCTAAAAACGGGGTTCGAATGAACAATGGTTCAAGTGAGGGGGGGTTTGATCGAACCCCCCTTCGCTCGAACCCCCTGGGCAAAATAATGACATGTACTTTCATGTAATGGCCAGGTTCAGACGAACCCTACCTTTTGTAACTCTCGATGTTCATTCGAACCCTGATCAACCCAATTTTTTTTTTTTACATATTTGTACAGTCATATAAATATAGATAATTTTTTTCATTTTTTTACACACAAATGTTTAAAACAATTCACATTTTTGGATGAAAGAAGACATTTGAAATTTATTTTGAGGGCAATAATTTGAAGATATTTGAAGGTTATTTTAAAAGCATGGGGAACAAGAAGAGAAGGCAGAATAAGACTTCACGGAATTATTCTCTCGAAACGGAACAAAGATATCGAGAAAAAAGAAGGAAAAGATATCATGATGCAAGTATGTATTTTTATTTTTATTTCTATTTAATTTTATATGTATTACTTACCAAAAATTGTGTTTATTTGTTAGTATTAGTTAAATATTTTTTATCTAATATTTTTATGAAAATTATTTTAAATAATATTAATCAAATTAAATTAAATTAATTATATAAAAATTCTATCTTAATTAATTCTAAATGATGTTATTTTTATTTATTAATTGGAAAAAGTAGGATTAAAAATAATCTCATTTTAATTAAAAATAATTATGTTTTAAATTGAAATAATATGTGTGTTTGCATTTCAAATTCCATTAACTTTATTGTTGTGTAATTGACATTTTCTCTCCCCCCTTAAGTCCATTTATAATATATCATGGTTTTAATTTCAAATTTAGATCTTTACGACCCCTCTCTTTCCCATTTATTATTTATAATTTATAATTTAATTTAGATAGTCCATAAATATATAATTTAATTTAGATTTTGAAACCATGTGTCTTTATAGTTTAGCAAACACTTCAATTGGTGCTCTAAAATTAACAAACTTGTCTTTTGTGTCTTCAACAATAGGCTCTTTTTGTTTTATCCTTAGAAAGGGGCCTGCCTCCTGAGTAGCCCTTAAGGCTCGGTGAGAGGGAACGACCCAACATGGTAACAAGCTAAAGCCAAGCTCTTCCAAGCCACTATAAATAAATGTGTTTGTGATGAATGTTGCAAGCAACGGGTGTTACATGCTTCTATAATGACATTATGACTCCCCATAAACCCTATAGAGCGCCACCTCTATAGGCGGGGAGGCCTTTGATTTAACGGAGCATAACACGTTGTTGATTATAGCCACCCAAATAGATTCCCTTACTAGACACCTTTTGTGTTAGAAGCCGAAAACCTTCTAGTTGTTGGCACATGAGGTCAAACATCTGAAGCAGCTCACATTCTTACATTTCTTAGTAGAGATAGAAAGTTCACCATGGGGATTTTTCATGGCGACTGGTGCTTGGTTGCCTCAAAGAAGTGAGTGTTGTGGAGGGGAGCTAGTGGGGTCAAGCACCTAAGTATCCACTCCGAATTGAGTAGCTTGGGGTAACACCCCAAGTGAGATTCAACAACATCCAGCCCTAGGATTTGTGCTTGCATGATAAAAATAATGAAACGCTTTCAAACAAACAAAAATTGTGTCTTCTTTGTTTACAAGTGTATGGAAAAATATTTCACATTATACTTGAGTCCCCTTAAAACCTATATTATGTGATACTAGGACCTATTATGTGATATTAAGACCTATTATATGCAATAATACCTATCTTAAATATGACATAATAGAACCTATTATAACATAATAGGTCTTATTGTGACTTAATAACATGACTACATATGCAAAAAAAATTCACATTATATACTTGAGTCTAGGCCTTAAGACCTTTAGTTATGAGATATTCAGGTCTATTATGTACATGTGATAAATTAATGACCTATTATCGCATAATTTAGGTCCTAATATCACATACATAATATGTCCTAATATTTGCATAATATAGGTATTAAGGGAAGTCAAGTATAATGTGAAATGTTTTTGTATACCTGGTCATGTATTAAGTCATAATTAATAAGACCTATTATGTAATAAAAGGTTCTAACTTATATCATATTTAAGACCTACTTAATTGCATGTAATAGGTCCTTTAATACCACAAAATATATCTGTCTTAAGGGGAATCAAGTATATTAATGTGAAATGTTTTTTCATACGTGGTCATATTAAGTAATAATAAGGCCTATTATATGATATTATGACTTATTATGTGATTATAGGTCTTAAATATGACATAAATTTAGAACCTATTATGTCATAATAGGTTCTATTTATATGACTAGACATATGCAAAAACATTTCAGATTATACTCAAGAGTCCCCTTAAGACATATATTATGTAGATATTTGGACCTATCACATGTGATATTAGGAGGTCTATTATGCAATAATAGGTCTTAAATATGACATAATAGTCCACCTATTATGACATAATATTTAGGTCTTACTAAATGAGTTGAAAATTTGGTTTCAAATTAAACTCAGAATTTCATTGCATTAAAAATACTCTGTCATCTTAAATTATGTGCAAAACGGGCTCGAGAAGAAGGGAGTTCTCAAGCGAGAGTTGAGGAAAATGAACCTGTTGAAGGACACAATATAGTTGATGAACATAGGGAGGAGCTTGCCCAAGTTGAACCAATGGAGGTTGAAGGAGGGGTCATGCTCCTTACCTCCTACCACTAGTATGGATGAGCATATTGTGGATCTAGCTAAACAAGTGAAGAGAAATATTTCTTATAAAAACTTAGAACATTTACTTGAAATGGATGTGGATGAGTTGAAATGTCTCAGTGAAGAACCTAGACATACTAAAAGGAGGTCAATGAATAAAAGTGCAAAAGAAATAATGTCTCATTTCAACAATCTTGATACTACACTAGAGAAAGCTTAATTGTTATCAATTGTACTTACTTGTAAAGACTTAATAGATCCATTGAAACTATAGTGTATAGATACAACAAGTCAAAAGAGGAAAACTTCTCAGCTACAAAAATCTATTGTTGATAATGTTAAGAAAGGTTTGGTGAACATTGGTAAAGAATCTCGAATAGTATATAAAACCAAATTTCAAGAAGAGTGATGTTGACATCTTTAGTAAATGATTTTTGATTTTTAATTCTTTTTTATTTCTTTTTTGTTAGAGTATTTGGGTATTTACTTGATTAATTAAAAAATAATTTTTTAATTATTTAAGTTCCCTTTATCTCTTTTACACTTAAGCTAACTTTAGGTGCATAATAATTAATTCTTTTATTAATTATTATGTGCAAACCTAGGTTTTCCTTTTTAGGGTTTCTTGACCTATTAAAGCTTGGGTTCTTTCTTTTCATTGTAATAAGATGGATTACTACATTACACATTTTTGTGAATATTGAGCTCTCTCTTTTTGAGCATATTTTTTGTGTATTCATTTCCTCTGTGATTTGCTTCTTTGCTTCTCCTTGTAATAGGTTTTTCAGCTTGCAAAGATCATTTGGGCTCCTGTGGTGTTGTATTTTCTCAACTCCAATATGGTATCAGAGCTTCAGATCTGCAGCTATTTGTTCTTGTTTTGAGAATTTTTGCATTGGAAGCAGATTCGGGGTTTTAGGAAGTTTTTTTTTTGTACTTAGGGATAGGCCTCTTTTTTTGAGCACTTTAGGCCTAAATGGACCTCACCATCGTGCTCAAAAGGCCCAAAAACCCCCATAGCCATATAAAACTTGCCTAGTTTAGGCTCTTGAGCCTCTGGGAGTATTTTTTTTCTCCCGATCCAGGCCATATGGCCCTAGCATGCAGTTCAAGAAAAAAAATTCAAATTTTTTTTTTTTTTGCCTTTTTACGGCATGCAGGCCAAAATATTATTTTTTTAAAAAAAAAGAAAGAAAAAAAATAAAAAATAAAAAAAGGCGATAGTTTTTTTTTACAAACAAAATCAACAAAAAGTTTGTTTTGGGGGGGGGGGGTTTCCCACAGTACACAGGGTACTATTGGGCCCCCTGACAACCCACAGGACCGTCACCGCTATCAGTATGGGCCCAAGACCCACTGCTTGCCGCCGACGCTACCCTCCGGCCCCCGCTAGTGCTTCCCCAGCTACCCGTCGGCCACATCTTCTCGACCACAGCTCCCCGACGGCCCGCCTTCTCGATCCCCCACCATCACCCGCAGCGCTTGTTGGCACCTCCGCCCGGCCGCCAGTAGCTCCCTGCCTTCTGTTGTTGGCCTCACGACCCCTGGACTACCCGACCACTGCTGCACCACCCGTCCGCCACCACTGCGCTGCCTATTGACCACCTCCACCTGCTCCAGCCACCGGACTACCCCTTCCTCTTGTTTTGAAGGGGGATTTGGTTTTTTGGCCATATCTTGAGCATATGAAGTCATTTTTTTGAAAATGAATATCTCGTGATGTTGGTATTTTTGTCCAATTTTGCTCTTTGACTGTGTTATTTTCCAGTCAAAGTGGGGTCTCTTTTGTGCACTCCAGGAGCTGTAGAATGAACATCCGAACTCTGTTTTTCAAAAAAAAAGTATTTTTGGAAAGCGTGTGTTGTGTGCTTTGTAGAAATATGAGTTTTATTTCTAGATTCTACTCCATGAATATTTAATTCAGTTTTCTTCTTTTCAGCACTCTAGTGGATATCTTGGTTGTTTCAGGTCTTGGGATCTCTTCTTTGAGTTTGATGCCTCCTTTTTGGTTCTCTTTTCTATTTCTAGTCTTCTTATCATTGTAGCATTGTATTTATGCAAACACATTGAGATAAAGTTCCCTCATGCATTGTTTACTTGAGATCTTGCATATCTTGTGCCTTATTGTACATGCACTACTTATAAAGTGCCATGAGGGGGTTGATGTTTGCCTTGTTTTCCATCCACCTTTGTCAAGTGAGTTTTCGTTCCAAGAAATTCGCCTCATGTTGTGTGTCAAGTGAGTGTTCTTTCCATGACACCATGTACTTTTCTCAGCACCTTTGATATTCCTAGTTCTTTGTCATGCAGTTCTTCTTGGCCGTTCTTTTCAGTGTTCTTGTCCCTCTCCTTTTTCAGCATTATGGGGAGGTTTGTCCTATTGGTTCTAATGCTTCCATGGTTTGATTGATCATCTCTTTAGGATTTGGTGTTTTCATGCCTCCTCTATCTTCAATTTCAGTTGTTTGCCTTGTTTGCCTTCTGATTCGAGTAGTGTCATTTGAGGGCACTCGTGCAGATTACAGTCTTCTCTACCTGATCATGTTCTATTTTAGTGGAGGTTCTTCAGATCAACAGTTATTCTTCGATAGTGTTTGCAGGTTCTTCATGCTTCAGTGGTGTTCTTTTCCATCTCTTTTTGGAGTACAGTTTTTTTCCCACATGGTTTTCTCTATTTCTCTAGTTCATAGAGATTTTTTTGTATTTGGGTACCTAATCAGGCCTTGTTGCTAGGACCCATCTTTCTTACTTTTAGTAGTTGTTCTAGGTTTTAGCTTCTCCCTAAGTCTAGCTTAAGGGGGGGTGTTAGATTATTTGGGTATTTACTTGATTAATTAAACAATATTTGTTTAATTATTTAAGTTCCCTTCATCTCTTTTACACTTAAGCTAACTTTAGGTGCATAATAATTAATTCTTTTATTAATTATTATGTGCAAACCTAGGTTTTCCTTTTTAGGGTTTCTTGACCTATTAAAGGTTGAGTTCTTTCTTTTCATTGTAAGAAGAAGGATTATTACATTACACATTTTTGTGAATATTGAGCTCTCTTTTTTAGCATATTTTATGTGTATTTGTTTCTTTTATGATTTGCTTCCTTGCTTCTCTTTGTAACAAGTTTTTCAACTTGCAGAGATCATTTGGGCTCCTATGGTGTTGTATTTTCTCAACTCCAATAAATGAAAGATTGCCTCAAAAAGGAAAAATCTCTTCACTATCATCTGAGTTTGGTTTTAGTAGAAGGATAGTATCAAAATATGTTAAAAGGAGAAAGAGTTTGGATGGTACTACCTCAGAAGGGAATTGGGCAATTATTTGTAGAGCTCCTCATTCTGAGAGAATTGAAGATGTTGTTAGGAACTTTGTGACAAGTTTTTGGAATGATAATACTCATCCTTCATCAAACAGTAGAGATGTTATCAAGAAAAGGATTGGACTTGATCGTTATGATCTCCATGCAAAACATTGGTTAGACACAACAAAAAATGAATTGCATGTGTTGTTTACTAAAACAAAACATCATATAAAGATTGGACAAACCATGTTTCAATGGTTAAGGCCATATTATGTGAAGGTAAACAAAGTCTTCAAAACTTGTTGTTGTCATTATCACATCGAATTTGATCTATACTATCAAGTGTTTCAAAGTATTAGAGAAGATAGTGATGGTTATGAAAAAGTTCCTCCTAAACAAACAAGTCAATTCATAGCATCCACCTTATGTGATAAATCAGATGATAATGCAACCAGTCAAATAAATTTCATAAAAGAAATTTGTGGAACATGCAGGGAGTTGGCTAAATTTTCTTTGAGATATGAAGATACTTACACGAGGAAGATGGTAAATTGAACAAGTTACAAGTACAAAGAATTTGAAACAAAATTTGGAAAGGAATCTACAAGGTTAGATTATGTAGAAGAGGAAATACCTATTGGAACATTTATGGACAATTTTTTGTAAGTTGATAAAACCATACATATGCCATGGTTTTTTTGCCAAGTGAAAAGCATAACAATTTAAAACATTAAGAGACACTTTCCCACTTGGAACTATTCTATCCATAGTGGACTTTGCAGAAAATTACTCTTTTGCAAATCGAAAAGAGATTCAATCAAAGTATTGTTTTTCAAAGAAAATCACTATTATGGTGCATGTGTGTTATCGACATATACAAATGGATTTGGATGGTGTTGATAGTACATTTTAAAATTGCCTCATTAAGAAAGGGTACCACTTCTATATCAGTGATGATAAGGAGCATGACACATTTTTTGTACAACATTGCTTTAAGAAGTTTTTTGAATATTTGAAAGAGAGGCATAACAATAGTTAAACATTTTGCTTAGACTGATGGATGTGCAACACAATTCAAATCTTCGAGGCTATTTTATGCACTATATAGATATCATCAAAATGACAAACTACCACATGTTTGGAGTTTTTTTTAGAGTGGTCATGGAAAGGGTGAACATGATGGTGCAGGAGCTTGTATCAAACATTCTCTAAGAAAGCATCAAATAAACTATACAGGAGATCGTATAGATGATGGACATGATGTTTTTGAATGGTGTAAGAAATACTTTGTGCAACCTAATTATCCTGGTTAATCATCATCCAGAACATACAGGCCCATTCCATATAGAGTGTTTGGGGAGATAACCGATACGTGTTGTCTTTTAGTGTTTTATTTAAATATTTCTTTAATTTTTAAAATGTTCCTAGTTCAAATGTTTTAATTTAATAGCTTGATCTACATTTATATTCATGTACACATGTACATTTTGTAGATGTGGATAGAAGATCAATGCATGGATGCAAGAGTGCGGTGAGGAAAAGATCTTTGCATTGTGTCATGAGTACAGATAATTACCCATGGACATTGTACACTAGGGATTATTCATTTTTTTGTTCTGATTGCATTTTGGAAAACTATGTTGATTGCAAGAACCAAGAGCTTGGATATGTTAGTGAATGGAAATTGGTGCCACTAGATGTTTCTGACACATACGAGGATACAAATGAGGACAATATGTTTGAAGACATTCCTTTGATTTTTGTTGATTATGACCATATTTTAGGATTGATTAAAAATGGTATATGACGTACACATATATTTAAATTATATATATATATATATATATATATATATATATATATATATATATATATATATATATATATATATATATATATATATTTATTTCCTTTAAAAATGTTGCGTATGTAAATAAATTATATAAGTTTTTAATCGAGTAATCGAGTACATACATTTTAAATTTTTTTAACTTATTTCAAATTGTAGGAGATATTTTTGCAGTCATAGCAGAAGATGGAAATATAGAAGGTGTTAGTTATTATTTATTACGTTGCACAAAAGAGAGAAAGAAGTTAACAAAATTTGAAATGAGCGATCGAATGTCCTTTCCCACAAGTTTGAACTGATTTGAACGTTTAAATTATTTTGAATAAATTTATTTTAAACATGCACATCTGCACATGTTTTAATTTTTATATGTACACAGCTCACTTACGTGCAAATTTTTAATTTCTCAATTCTTATATACATGTACATGCAGACTTAGTTGTAGTGCAAAAGACATATTTCAAACAAGTTAAAATTGTTCAACATGGGATTCATTTCACTGAATACCAAATTGACAACAAGGTATATCAGTATAGCCACTTGGTCATTGTTGTTGGCCTAATTCTTCATATAGTTCCACATCATGGGTGGTCTCAAAAGTGGAGGCTAGATAGTGAAGATCATGAGAAAATATTATGTGTTATTGAAGAGCGGTCTAAACCACTTGATGTGGTATGAACTATTTAGTCAACCAAAGTACATGTGTTTCAACCCATGAATTGAATTAATACTTGATAAATTAGAATATATATATGGCTTGTGTGGACCATATATTGTTTAGTTAAATATGATATTTTCAATTATATTAAATTAGGATGTATGACTAATGTGCATGTTAAATAATACCTATGTGCATGTATGTAAAATAAATTGGGACATGTGGATGAGTTGAAAATGTGTTAAGACCCGATGTATGCACTTAATTAGGTTGTATATATATCTAATTCTAAATGCACATGCATAATTTGTAAGTTGTTAAAATATTTTAGCATGCATGTATGTTTTAAGTAAATTAGGATGTACATGTATTTATTTAATTTTAAAAATGCATTTGTATGAAATTTGATGTTAAATTAGGATATATATGAGTGTAAATTTGAATAGGTCTTAAGGGGGTCACATGTACAATTAGGTTGTATAGTCTATCTAATTCTAAATGCGTGTATGCATATGTAATTTGTAAGTTGTTAAAATAATTTAGCATGTATGTAAAGTAAATTAGGACATGCATTTATTTCATTGAAAATGCATATTAAATTAGGATGTATGTGTAAATTTGATATTAAATTAGGACATGTGTGTAATAATTGAGGAGCAATCTAAACTACTTGATGTGGTGTGAACTATTTTGTACACCTAGAAGTACGTGTTTGAACCTACATGTATGAATTTTTAATTTTTAATACTTTAGAATGTTCACTTCTACTTAACTTGTTCCAGATGAAACTTCCAAAATTTATATTATTGAATATGTTCATTAACTTGAGTTTGTTCATTTGATATGAATAAGTGTGATTTTTATATTATTCATGGCTTGCACAGTGGAGTGGATATATTGTTAACAAATTCATTTAAATTCAATGCATATCTACATATACATGTTGCATGTAGTAAAATTTAAGATTTAAATAAACATATCAATCTTTTTTTAATCTATCTACATGTACACAAATTCAATCACATATATATAAATTTGGAATTTTTAGAGTTCTTAAAAACATTTTTTAAATTGAACATTTACACAAATTCAATCTAGATGATCTTATATAATATAATTTTAAAGAATAATCAAACATGCACATACATATACACATGTGATCTAATAATTTACATATAAATAAACACATTGTTTAACTTAAATAAATATTTAAAGTATATATATCAAACGTGAAAATATGATCAAACACAAAATGTACACACACACAAACATAAAGTGTGTAAGTAATCTAACATGTGCATGATCATATATAATCTGAATACAAATGATGTGATATATAATCCAGGATAAAATGTAAAAACTATATGTATAAAGTATAATCTAACCATACATGCACATGATATATATAATCTAGGATCAAACACAAACTATATAAAGTATAATCTAACATACATGCATGAAATATATAATCTGATCAAACACAAACTATATAATGTATAATCTAGAAACTTAATACATGCATGAATATATAATATGAAAGTCTAAAATGCACATATATAAAAAGATAAACAAATAAGCTATAAAGTCCAGCAAATCAACATGCATCATGTTGGCCACGAACATAGTGCCCATCTGAGGGAGAGTCATGGTGAGAGTCTGGATGTCCAATAGACCCCTACAAAAGTAGAATTTAATGAAATATTAAATATAGATCTCTACACATATACATATATGCATATTTTAAAACATAATCAAATCCAACTAGTTAAATTTAAATTAAAATATAAATTGCAATGCACATGTACATGTACATATATACGAAAAACCATAACTAACCTATCCACTAACAACCTGTGTAGCATCAAAAGAATCTCTCCTATGCACATGCTTAGAGCTCAAGCTAGGAGTGACATGAGCTAACTGTTATACATATGTATACATGTATTTTAGGATTAGTCTAGGATCAATTTAAATGATGCAAGTTAACTTCTATTATTTATTAAATGATCTATATAGATTTATTTTATATTACAACAAAATACATCTTTTAAAAATTTAAATGCACATGTACATACCTATGTATCAAGAGTAGGCTATATAGTTTGATCATGTCCTGTGATCATATCAACCACATCACTTGTGGCTACATATCTCTCTCTAGCTGTACGTATGATTGAGGAGTGTAAGGGGCTAACTACATGACTAAGTATCGTGGATGAAGTGTTTGATTGTAGTAGCATATCCATAAAACCACTATGGCTCAAACATCATAGTTGTTCTTCAAATGAATCCAAGCCCTCATCTGTGATATGGACATGATCAACTCATATCTCCTCCTCTACAACAACAGAGTGATCTATAGGTGGGTCAGTGCCTGGAGCATGTGTAGAGTGATGAGAATGGTGTGACTTCCTTGGGGTATGCATCAATGCAGTGGTAGCCTGCTCATCACTGAGAATCTCCTCTATAATAATAGCCAATGGTATCTCGAGTTGAGATGAAATAAAATGGTAAGAATGTAGTAGGTCCTTGGCTAAATAATGCGACATCTGTACATGTCTACCACCTCCTACTATAGTCGCTACCTCATCTGGGGTGGGGATATTAGTAGTAATATACTGATCATCTGAATCTGAAGCCACCCCATGACTAGAAGATTCATGATCTGTGGATGATCTCGAACATGGTTGGCTCATCATATATCTGCCCAACCTGTCAAATGATATGGTGGCTTCTGTTGATGCAATCTGTCCAATCCTATCAATTTCTTCTCTCTGAGAATCAATCACAATGTGATCCACTATGCAGGCAAGGGTTGGGACTAATACCAAAAATCTCTCCCCAACAAGGTCTTTGTATCTAGGCGGAGCTCTATCACGCCTATGATATGCATTTCTATCAGCAATCCTGCCCCTCCCCTATCCATAATATGTTGGAATATCAAGGTAGTTTGGTTTCATCTAACAATGAACCTTAGCAAATACCTACTGTGCAAAGTATAATGGTATCTGGTTGTTAGTAGCATAATGAACATGTGTAGCTAAGAAGCATGGGTAAATCAAAGATGCAACCTATGAATAAATGCATCTCATGACCTGATATCCTCTCACCTTACTCTTCTCCTGATACTGTGGAAAATATATATCCTTCATGGTCTCCTTCAAGACCACCCTCACCACATCAGCAAAAGAATCATGACCCCTCACCTCACTCCTTAACTATCTATAAATATCGGCTATAACCTCTGGTGAAAATGAGGTGTGACTAACTAGGCAGTCTCTGAATGTCTGCAAACTATCAAAAATGGATTTGCATGTACTTTTGTGAATGCCATAAGTCTGTGGGTCATCTAATATGACCCTCAACCTCTGTAACTCATAGTCACTATAGTGAAAAATGGTAGCAATATCAAGCAACAGGGGATCCTGATGTGGAGGATCTATATCATCACATGGCTCCTAATAAGGAGCCTTTGCAGGTGGATCCTAATCAAGTACATGATCATGGACTAGATCCTGGGACACCATCTATCTAGGTAGGTCATAAAGTTACAATAAATACATAAGCACACACACATGAAGTGCATTAATTTAAAACATTAAAAATTAAAATCAATTAAATTCCAAAGAGAGAGAGAGAGATCGTTAATCTTGAGCTCATTAAAAATTAAAATGTACGCATGTGAAGTTCTCACATAATTCATAGATATTTATATATATATATATACATGAATTTCTTGCATAATTCAAATTTCTAAATAAATAATTTTAAAGCTTGAGTGAGAGGGAGATCATTAAAAGTATATAAATTTATCTATATAGAGATCACATACATAAATTTAAAATTATTAAAAAATTAATGAGAGAGAGATGGAGATCATTTTCATGATAAAGAGAGAGATAACATTAATTTCACAAAGAGAGAGATCATTAAAGATATATATACACCATGTACTAAATTAAAACATACATAAATTTATCTATATAGATCGCATACATACATTTTAAATTATTAAAACATCAATGAGAGAGAGAGGGAGATCATTTAAATTATGACATCTAGATATAGATAAAATTAATTTTAGAGAGAGAGAGATCATTAAAGATATTTACATACAGTTACTAAATTAAAACATATATAAATTTATCTATATAGATCGCATACATACATTTTAAATTATTAATACATTAATGCGAGAGAGAGGGAGATCATTTTCATGAGAGAGAGAGAGAGAAAGAGATCATTAAAGATATATACATCATGTATTAAATTAAAACATATATAAATATATCTATATAGATCGCATACATATATTTTAAATTATGAAAATATTAAGGAGAGAGAGGGAGATCATTCAAATCATGACATCTAGAGAGAGATCTAACATTAATTTCAGATGGAGAGAGAGAGAGAGAGATCATTAAGGATATATACATATAGTTACTAAATTAAAACATGTATAAATTTATCTATATAGATCACATACATACATTTTAAATTATTAAAACATTAATTCAAGAGAGAGAGAGGGAGATCATTTTCATGATAGAGAGAGAGAGATCATTAAAGATATATACATCATGTTCTAAATTAAAACATAATTTTTAGAAATTAAAACACATGCCAACTGAGCAAATTAAGGGAAGAGAGATTTTATAAGGGGTAATGTGTGGTTCTAAGGGATCACACATGTGTTAGAACACATGCATTAACCCTTAGGACACTAATGTATGTGATCTTAAGGGACCAATATTTCGTACACACTAGGATTTTCTAAGGGGTCATATGCGGTTCTTAGGGGTCATGCATGTGTTATAACACACGTGTGACCTCTTAGGACCACATATGACCCCTTAGGACACTATGTGATCCTAAGGGGAATGTCATATGTGGTCCTAAGGAGTCACACATGTGTTAGAACACATGCGTGACCCCTTAGGACCACATATTCTTGACCCCTTAGGACACTTTTATATATGTGATCTTAAGGGACCGTATGTCGTACACACTAGGATGTTATAAGGGGTCATATGTTGTCCTAAGGAGTCACACATGCGTTAGAACACATGTGTGACCCCTTAGGACCACATATTCAACCCCTTAGGACACTGCATATGTGATCTTAAGGGACCGTATGTCATAGACACTAGGATGTTATAAGGGGTCATATGTGGTCCTAAGGGGTCACACATGTATAGTATTAGAACATGCATGCATGACCCCTTATGACCAGATATGACTTCTTCTAGGACACTATGTAATCCTAAGGGGTACGTATTGTATACAATAGGATGTTATAAGGGGTCATATGTTGTCCTAAGGGGTCACACATGTGTTAACACATGTGTGACCCCTTAGGACAACATATGACTCCTTAGGACACAATCTGATGGACTAAGGGGTATGTCATTCACACCAAGATTTAATAAGGGGTCATATACAGTTCTAAGGGGTCACGCATGTGTTAGAACATATGTGTGACCCCTTGAGACCACATATGACCTCTTAGGACACTATGTGATCCTAAGGAGTATGCCATACACACTAGGATGTTATAAAGGGTCCTATGTGGTCGTAAGGGGTCACACATTTGTTAACACATGTGTGACCCCTTAGAACCACATTAACCTTTAGGACACTATGTTATGGACTAAGAGGTATGTCATACACACTAGGATTTTATAAGGGGTCATATGCATGTTAGCATTCTACACTCTTATGAGATTTGATTGTGTTGTCATTGATGCCAACCTTCTGGAAACCTTCTGGCATTCATCTGGTAAACTAGCGATAGGCATTGACACCAACATAGACATCTACATACACCGGTGGAGACTTCACCAGGAGTGGTAACAATGCATACCGACACCCCAACTGATACAGAATAAACTTTTGTTTATTGTATTTAATTGTAATTATCTTTTGTAAAGTCGACATGGTATATTGTAATAGACTCATATATGTATGAGATCTTGTAAATTATTTTAGATGAGAAAGGAATAATGTAATAGGAATAAGAGAAGGAATGAGTGGATAGGAAGGATGATATATGCGAATGCATAAGGCAAATTTTGTAAAAGGTTTTGGTTATAGTATGAGCTTAAACCGATACTACTAGCATAGTTTATGCTGATTTGAAGCAGTACATTGTATTGGATTTCATAATCCACTTTTGTAGTCAGTGTGACTCTTATTGAGCAGTGAGCTCTAGGAAGTTGGCCTTCCTGCATGTGCAGGCCCCTCATTATAAGTAATATTTATTCATTGGCCAGTGAGTGAATATTGTGGGTCACAAATCCCACCAAGGTTTTTCCCACACTGGTTTTCCTTGTTAAACATCTTTTGTTATGGTATGTTTTCTATGCTATCTTTATTGTTCATGTTTGCTGCATTAATTCTTATTACCAGTACACTATTTTCAAATGCAAAATACTTAATAAGGTTAAATATTCTGCTAACCGGTTAGATATTGATTCACCCCCCCCCCCCCCCCCCCTCTCAGTATCTTTGGGACTGTCATTAATCCTAACAATTGGTATCAGAGCCTAGTCCTCTATTTTCAAAAGCCTAACAACTTGAGGAAGATTCTGACACCGGTACAGATGGTGAACTTAAGAAAACAACTGGAATGAGCTCTTGTAGATTATGATGTAAAGAACTTGAAGAATATCAAACTTGAAAATTATCTAAGGACTGCACAGGAATTCATTCAAGGACTTCAGAATCTTACTATAGCTCGAAATAAAAGAAAAGAACTTCATGAGAAGATGCAGAATGATAATGATGAAAAGGACACTCTTAATGAACTTGTGAACAAGTTGAGACAAGAAAATAGTAATATGAAGAATGAGATGCAATATATGACTATAAGGTTTTGTAAAGACATTGAAGATAGGAAGAAGAATGAAGATGACTTGACTAGGAGACTCAATGATGTTGGAAATGAAAATCTAAGACTCAACCATGAAAATGATATGTTTAAGATAGATCTGATTCACATGCAACATGATAAAACTAAACTTATGAGACAAATGGGAATTCTAGAAAATGAGTTGGCTACTGCAAATCAACATAAAGAGAAATTCAAGAAAAGTTCAAAGGAACTTGACGATATGATGAAAACTCATAAACCTAATGGAGATACTAATGGACTTTGATTTGAAGTTGGAGATAGTTATGGTACTGCAAACAATCATGATCATAGCAAACTGGTAAGACAACCTAGTGCTTACAAATTTAATGGAAAATGCTTAACCTGTAACAAGTATGGTCATACAGAAAATCAATGTAGATCTAGAAACAATCAGAACATTAAATCACCCACCTGTCAATGTTCCAAATGCAACAAAGTTGGTCATAATTCATAAAACTACATAATGAATGTGAGATGTTATGTTTGTGGAAGATTTGGGCACTTATCTAATCAATGCAGAACACAAACTGGCATAGGCTATGAAAAAGCTATTCAGAAGAATAATGTGACTTGTTATACTTGTAACAAGATTGGACATATTTCAAAATTTTGTAGAAGAAAGACTTCACCAACAAATAATAAAGGACCCAGTTTGAAAGGCAAAGAAAAGGTAGATAAGGTAAAGCAAGAATTTTCAAAACAATGGATTAGAAATAGAGATCAGAATGTTGATGATGTTGGTATTTTGGTATGGTTTTGTCATTGATGTCAACACCTAACACTTATCAGCTCTGGCACTTTGGAGAATCAACAACATTCACTGGCAAGCAAGTGACTTATGCATAGTCATCGGTATTTGGTACACCGACAGGATATAATGTTCACCGACACTTGGAATGGCATGGAAAACACCTGGTTATGTCAAAGACATCATTTGGACACTTTGTCTTCAAGATTTGTTTATTGGCATATTGGTATTTGCATATTTTCTATTACTGGCAAATAGGTCCAGGTTATACACCGACAGGTTTATCTTTTCCAGATCAGCAAGACACGCTATGGAGATGTTTTATTATTGTTGTAAATGCATCAAGCCGACATGTTGGATCGGTTATTGCATCTAATATTATTTTATTTGTAAATTGATTTTATTGTAATATCCTTTAGAGCCGACCTACTAAAATTGGTCTTAGGTTATGATATAAATGTAAGATCGAATGAGGAATGAGGAAAAGAATTGTGTAAAGGCATATGCAAGATTAAGTAGAGCTATACACGTAGACATCATTTGAAGGTTGAAGGAGGGTTTTGTGAAGATAATCAGAACTACACCGGTACAGAATCTAGCATAGAAAGGTTCTAATTTGAGCAGTACATTCATATTGGATTTAATCATCCAATTGTAGTTAGTGTGACTCTCATTTTGTGTTTGAGCAGTGAGCTCTATGCGCTTGGCCTTTCTGTATGCGTAGACCCATTTGTATACACTTACTATCTGCAGTAGTATCATCTAATTGTGGGTAAGGTTTCCCACTATGGATTTTCCCCTTATAGGGTTTCCACATACAAATATTGGTTTTATGTGTTGTGGATGACTTTGTCCTTCTGTTTCATGCATTAATCATTACCGGTATTGCAATTAACTGATAAAACTGTTTACCAGCTTAAAAGACCAGTTTACCGATATTAAGCATTAAATTGGTTAAGTTGTTTTTGGTTTGAATTTATTTGACAACTGATTCGCCCCCCCCCCCCCCCCCCTCTCAGTTGTCTCTAAGACCTAACAATTGGTATCAGAGCCTAGTCCTCTTTTTGCAAAAGTTTAATAGCTTGAGGAGATCCAATGTCTACTAACTATTTCATGAAGGACAGTCCTAAACATGATGGAACCAACTATGCAATATGGAAGATCAGAATGGAGACACATCTAAATTGCATTGGAAAGGACATCTAGGATGTTACAAAGAATGGCTATACAACTCCTACAACCAGTCACCCTAATCCACCAAACTTGGCTAAAGATGAAGAAAATGATTGCAAATCAAGAGAAACACTTTTGAGCGCATTAACAGATCAACAAATCATGGGATTATCAGATAGATCAACTGTTAAATCTATTTGGGATCATCTAGAAACATTGAATGAAGGAGATTCCATGGTCAAAATTGCAAAACATGAAAGCTTCCGGGTCAGGTATGAAAATCTAAAAATGGAAGAAGATGAAAGGATTTATGCTTTTATGGAAAGAGTTAATGAAATTGTTTTGGGTATTAAATGTTGTGGAGGAACCTTAAGTGAAGATGAAATTATTTCAAAAGTATTAAGAGGATTTCCACTGACATATAAAATGAAGGTTACTACTATAAATGAGTTAAGAACAATGGCTAATACATCAGTAACTAGGGATACATTAATTGGAAAACTTTCAGCTTTTGAAATTGAGGAATTTGGTCCTGTTGCTACTATAAAAACAAATTTATCTTTTAAAGCATCAACATCATCTGCACCATCATTTGACAAGTCTGATTGGAAAGCCTTTTATGGAAGAGAACTTGAGGAAAGCAGGAGAGAAAATGAAGAACTTGAAGAAATTGAAGCACTATTTGCAAGAAAAATGCCTAAAGGTCTAGTTAGAAATAAGTATGAAGGTAAAGCACCCTTTAAATGTTTCAACTATAATAAGATTGGTCATATGGCTTCAAGATGCCCTAATACACATGCCAGACTAAGAGAAGAAGCTGGAAGAACATACAAGCTTAACCCTGAATATCAGAGATACAGATTTAAAAAGAAGAAAGACAAATCTTGATATCTTACTGATGAAGGAGTGACTAATGATTCTGATGAGGATCCGACAGACAATGGATGGGTTTTTGTTGCTATAACAAACGATCAACCGACACCTACTATTCAAGTAGTAGAACAAGCCTTGGCAGCTAATGTTGACGTTAAGGATGAATGGATCATTAATTCAAGATGT
Source organism: Cryptomeria japonica (assembly GCF_030272615.1). Taxonomy (NCBI): domain Eukaryota; kingdom Viridiplantae; phylum Streptophyta; class Pinopsida; order Cupressales; family Cupressaceae; genus Cryptomeria; species Cryptomeria japonica. The sequence goes on from NC_081407.1 coordinate 778,597,897, forward strand.
TCACATCATATGACTGGTGATTAAAGAAAATTCTTGAACTTTTAGGAATATAATGGAGGCTTAGTAAGATTTGGAGATGATAAATCTTGTTTGATCAAAGGTAAAGGTACAATATATCTTGATGGTAAGCATAATACTGACAATGTTTACTATGTTGAAGGTTTAAAGCATAATCTTTTGAGTGTTGGTCAACTAGTTGAGAAAGGATTTCAGTTACAATTCAAGAATGGAAAATGCAAAATCATGAATAGAACTGGTTTGGAAATTGCAACCGGTAATCAAACTAGAGGTAACATCTTTCATTTGAATAACAGTGAAAAGACATGATTGATTGCACATATTGATGAAAGTTGGGTATGGCATAAGAGACTCTGTCATGTAAATTTTGATTGCATGGTAAAAATCAGTACTACTAAGGCAGTTATAAATTTACCTAAGATTGTCAAACCTCACAATACAGTATGTAAGGAATGTCAATTTGGAAAACAAGTTAGAGCTACTTTTAAAAGTATTCCAGAAAAATCCAATAATGCTCTTGACTTAATTCATACAGATTTATGTGGTCCAACTAGAACTAAAAGTCTGCAAGGTGATAGATATTTCATGCTAATCATTGATGACTACTCTAGAATGTGTTGGGTTACTTTTCTCAGAGAAAAATCAGAAGCGCTTGGGAAGTTCAAACTATTCAAAGCAATGGTAGAGAATGAAACTAGTAAGAAAATAAAATGTTTGAGATCAGATCAAGGAGGAGAATTTACATCTAAGGAATTTAATGCATTCTATGAAGTAAATGGAATCAAAAGATAACTATCAGCACCCCGGACACCACAGCAGTATGGAGTTGTAGAGAGGAAAAATAGAACTATTTTGGATGCAGCTAGAAGTCTGTTATCAGAAGAAAATCTACCACATGTGTATTGGAGAGAGGCACTAAGTACAACAGTTTACACATTCAACAAAGTTCACATCAAAGGAGAAACCGGTAAGACTCCTCATGAACTATGGTTTGGTATTACTCCTACTCTTAAATGTTTCAAAATATTTGGAATCAAATGCTATATTAGAAGAGATGAGTATATTGGCAATTTTGATCCTAGAAGTGATGAAGGAATATTTCTTAGTTTTTCATCTAAGAGCAAGGCATATAGATGTTTTAACAAGAGATTGCAGAAAATTGTTGAGAGTACAAATGTGAAGATTGATGAACAATTTAGAGGAACTTCAAGGTATATAGACTCTGAACTGGCAGTAGAAATTCTGACAAATGAATCTAAATTAAACCCATCGGTACATAATGAATATCTAGTTACACCGGTATCATCTAAAAATTCCACTATAATTGAGGAACAACAGCAAACAAAGACACCTCAGTATATAAGATTGAATCACTCTGAAGATCAGATAATTGGAAACAAGTATAAAAGAGTTATGAGAAGATGAAGACTGGAAAATGAAGAGGTATGTCTTATTTCTCAAATTGAACTTTCATCAATTAATGAGGCATGTAAAGATAAGCACTAGATTATAGCTATGGAAGAGGAACTAGAACAAATTGAGAAAAACAACACTTGGATATTAGTTCCTCGACCTAAAGACAAAAATGTGATTGGAACAAAATGGGTATTCAGAAACAAACTTAATGAAGATGGTAATGTAATTAGAAATAGAGAAAGACTAGTGTGTAAGGGATATTATCAGAAAGAAGGAATTGATTATAATGAAATTTTTGCACCGGTAGCTAGAATTGAGGTAGTTAGATTATTCTTGGCTTTTCCAGCACACAAGAACTACAAAGTATATCAAATGGATATTAAATGTGCATTTTTGAATGGAGATCTTGAAGAAGAAGTTTACATTGAACAACCTGATGGATTTTCTTTGACAGATAATAAATATATGGTTTGCAGGTTAAGGAAAGCTTTGTATGGGTTGAAGCAAGCTCCAAGAGCTTGGTATGCAAGATTGGATAAGTATCTTTTCACTAGTACATTTGGGTCAAGATTTCGACGGCAAATCGTCAGAATTTTGACCAAATTTTGTCACACTATCGACAAAAAAAGCCATCGAAAACTTTGTGTCAGAAGTTCCGACTATCCTTGTGGTCGTCGCAATTCCGACATCACATCCAACCTTTTTGATGGTCACCATGGATGCTCATACCCCGAAATAATACCGTCACGATCTCGGCCTATCGTCGGAATTCCGACTCCAAAGAATAAAATTCCGATAGAGGAGTGCCATAAGAAAGTATGTTTATGTGACTAATTTAGAGATTTTTTTGGAAAATTTTGCCAAAAAATCTCAATTTAGAGAAAGTTATTATTGTACTACCTTACTTTGTTTTGTCTTAGCCTGAAAAAAAAAGTCTAGTTTAGATTATTTTCCTATAGAGCAAAATGCTCTAACAATATTGTTATCAAATGCATATATTTAGAAGCTATTCCATATGATGTTCTTGATAAAACCATTTCTTTTATAGAATCTAGAAAGGTAAATATTTTAAGATTTGACTATGGAGGTAGCCACCCAAGATCTAGAGGTCTAACTAAAAGCACAACAAAATGAGAAGATCAATATGACACGAATAAACTATATTCCTATTAATGAATGCAAGTTTACAATATGAATGAATGAGATTATAAATAGAACCCCTTGATTATACAGGTCAAGATGAGACATGTAGGATATCATAAGATTATGAAAGTATCTTAATCTTATGATATGAGACATAAAGTGATAAGTATCCTATGTATACCTTAAGTAAACTTAACTGATAAGGCATAAAAATGACCTAATAGTGGAAGTAGCTAGGTAATATCCCTATTACACCAACAATTATTGCTACTTGTTCTTTTATTCATCTCATTGATATGGCTCAAATTGAAATAATTCATTTCATCAATCAGAACAAATATATTCAAAAAATTTCTAAGCAATAAAACAAGTCTTGTGATTCTTACTTTCCTTAAACTGGCCCCTTTGGTTGCTAGCCCTTTACTCACAAGCATTACTCTCACAAAAAATACAAAAACATTTTTTTGTAAGTTATCCTTTAATCATGATCATTTTCATGCTTCGAGCACACTTACCTTTGCAAGTGCAAGTATCCCAAGCCTCGATCCAAAACTATAATCTACTATATTTGCAACAAGCTTTGCCACATCACTTCAAATTGCTCTTGTAAGAACACAATTGTTAAATTAGTCTACATGACTAATGCAATATCATGGAGGGGTATAGTAGAAGAAGACATATATCTCTATAAACAATATGACTTTTTTGAATTTGTTCTCAAAGATCAATGATGAAAATAATGAAGATGGGGTTTTTAGTATGATTTATGAATTAACTGAACTACATAATATAAGAATGAATAGGTCTCAAGAAGATCAAGGAAGTAGAGGAGAGAGGATCTCCCTATACTAGTAACACATTTAGAGGAAGGTAAATCACAATCTTCTTTTAAAACTTTTATAGTGACTCTACAAGGTACTAGACCTTTCCTAATTTCTTTCAAATTAGTAAACTAATGAAGACTAGTTAATAAATAAGTTAACTAGGAAGCCAAAACTCCTTCATGAGATTCATATAGAAGGCCAATATCTTAATTGTGAAAATGGGATATAGAAGTGAAGAAGAAGATTTTGAAGAACAATTTTGTGGAAGATTCGAAGAAGGGTGTTCTTCTAGCCATCGTACCATCATTCTTAATTTTGAATAAATGAAAGATGAAGAAGCAATTTCCCATATTCATAACTGATTCCATTTAAGAAATCAAGAAAAGCAACCTACACACCTTGAACCTAAATGTACAAATTGAAGGGCACGATAACTTCTTCCTTCATCTGTAGCTCTTATTGTTGTTGACGGAGGCCCCGGCGTCGCCATTTATCATAGCCCATTTTGCACTCCCTTGCGGTCATCCTCGCTGGTTATGTGCCACCCCTTGGCACTTCGTTCCCCCATTCCCTGCTCCGGCCATGAATTTGTCACACCAATGATCTTCCCCACCATGATTAAACCCATAGGTTCGCTACAGAGGCAAGACGAATGAGAGGCGAGATTTTGTAAAGAAGCGAAATTTATGAAATGACTTGGTCTTTTCTTTTTTTTTTAAGTAATGCATGCAGTCATTGGAATTTCGACGAATGCGGGCACTTTTTCTAAAAAAACCCTAATGTCATTGCATTATCGTTGGAATTCCAATGAAATCGGGCATTATTTCAAAATAAAATCAAGTTTGATCACAATATACCTTCTCCATCGGAATTTTAGGCTAAATTTATTAGTGTTTGAAGATTAGTTTTTGTAAAGGTAATGCTGACAACAACTTATATTATAAAGTGACTAATGATGACATCTTGGTTATAGAAGTTTTTGTTGATGATATAATATTTGGAGGAGAAGATGGATTATGTAAAGACTTTTCTATTGAAATGCATCAAGAGTTTGAAATGTCTATGATTGGAGAAATAAAATTCTTTTTAGGATTGCAAATTTCACAGACTAATAAAGGTATATTCTTGAGTCAACTCAAGTACCTGAAGGAGTTACTAAATAAATTTGGGATGGAGAACTCTAAACCAATAAGCACACCTATGACTACAAATGAAAAATTATCACTAATGGATGAATCTACACCTGTTAATCCGACTAGGTACAAATCTATGATAGCAGGTTTACTATATTTGACACAAACAAGACCTGATATCATGAATGCAGTATGTATTATTTCAAGATTTCTGAGTAATCGTAGAGAAAATCATGAATCAATAGTAAAAAGGATTTTCTGGTACTTACAAGGCACTACAAATCTTGGACTATGGTATCCTAGAGATGAAAACTTTGAATTATGTGCATGCACAAATGCAAATTGGGTAGGAGATGTGGATGATAGAAAAAGCACCACCAACGGAACATTTTTTCTTGGAAGCAGATTAATTTCTTGGTTGAGGAAGAAACAAAGTTGTACATCTTTATCAATAGTTGAATCAATATATGTTGCAGTAGCAACTAACTGTACATAGGTACTATGGCTTAAGCAAATGTTGAAAGATATAAAGGTAAAATGCAATGAACCTATTACTATCTATTGGGATAACACTGCAACAATTAATATATCTAAGAATCTGGTAATACATTCTAAAACCAAACATGTTTCTATCAAACTGAATTTTCTAAGGGAAAATGTTGAAGCAAAAGAAGTAAAACTAGTTTATGTGAATATTAAAGAGCAGATTGCAAATATTTTCACTAAACCTCTGCCTAAGGAAACTTTTGAATATCTCAAAGACTAGCTTGGGGTCATACCCCCACCAATAGAGACTTGTACAGTTTATGTTTGTCATCAACCGGCATAATTAATAGAGAAATCTTTTACTTTGACTTTGATGAGGAAGCTACTTCTCAGGGGGAGTAGCTGGTATACTGAAAAAGTTGGTATTTTGTATCTGAAAAATGGTCTTTATATTGCTTTGGCATTTGATGTCAAAGGGGGAGAGATTGGTATGGAAAAACACAAAGAAAACACACAAGGAAAACACATGTTACTCCTAGGGGGAGAGATTGTTATTTTGGAGAGACTGATTACTCTCTATCTGTATTTTGATTTTTGGTTATGATCTCTTTTGGGAGATTCTTGGTTTTTGGTATTTGGCATTTCTATTTTTGGCACTTTGATGGTTTTTCCATCTTGTGTTGCCATCAATTCCAAAGGGGGAGATTGTTGGTATTTTGGTATGGTTTTGTCATTGATGTCAACACCTACTGACACTTATCAACTCTGGCACTTTGGAGAATCAACAATATTCACCAGCAAGCAAGTGACTTATGCATAGTCACCGATATCTGGTACACTTGCAGGATATAATGTTCACTGACACTTGGAATGGCATGGAAAACACCTGGTTATGTCAATGACATTGTTTGGACACTTTATCTTGAAGATTTGTTTATTTGCATATTGGTATTTGCATATTTGTTGTTACCCGGCAATTAGGTCCAGGTTATACACTGACAGGTTTATCTTTTCTAGATCAGCACGACGTGCTATATAGATGTTTTATTATTGTTATAAATGCATCAAGCTGACATGTTGAATTGGTTATTGCATCGGATATTGTTTTATTTGTAAATTGATTTTATTGTAATATCCTTTAGAGCCGACCTACTAAAATTGGTCTTAGGTTATGATATAAATGTAAGATCTTATTTGTAAGATCAAATGAGGAATGTGAAAAAGAATTGTGTGAAGGTATATGCGAGATTAAGTAGAGCTATACATGTAGACATCATTTGAAGGTTGAAGGAGGGTTTTGTGAAGACAATCAGAACTACATTGGTACTGAATCCAACATAGAAAGATGTTAATTTGAGCAGTACATTCATATTGGATTTAATCATCCAATTGTAGTCAGTGTGACTCCCATTTTATGTTTGAGCAGTGAAATCTAGGTGCTTGGCCTTTCTACATGTACAGATCCCATTTGTATACACTTACTATCTGTAGTAGTATCATCTGATTGTGGGTAAGGTTTCCCACCATGTTTTTTCCCCTTACAGGGTTTCCACATACAAATATTGGTATTATGTGTTGTGGATGACTTTGTCCTTCTATTTCATGCATTAATCTTTACTGGTATTGCAGTTAACTAATAAAATTGTCTGCCGGCATAAAAGACTGGTTTACAGGTATTAAGCATTAAATTGGTTAAGTTGTTTTGGTTTGAATTTATTTGACAACTGATTCACCTCCCCCCCCCTCTTAGTTGTCTACAGGATGTAACAGATGAGACTATTCCTTCACTGATAGAATAGAGCATTACTCCACCGACAGGAGATTCTTCATCCCATTGAGAAGTAACCCTTGGGGGTATTGCAGAAAATTGAATATCATGCATATTACCCTCAATCGATGGTGAGAAGATAGATTTCTTATTTACCGATAGACGTGTTAAGTTTTCACTTAACCAATGAGCATTTAATGCGGTTGTTGAGAGAGAAGTCATTATAAATAATCAGTTTTCCATCATTTTTTATTCAACGAGCATTCAAATTAGCAAAGAGAGAAAAATCTAAGCGAAGGCATTCAAGGCAAAGGTGTGAAGCGATTTCTTTCAAGAATTCATACATTATCAGGAAGCTAAGGGTATTTTTCAAATGGCTTCTTCTTCTGCTCCTAAATTTATTGCAAACCCTACTGTCATGGAAAACATAAAATGCCCTAGGCCCGTATCCAAAATTATTCCTAAAATAGCTAAGAAAGATGATTCCATAAGCACATTTTAAAAGATTCCTAAAGGTGTAGCCTATGCTGAAGACCCTAGGATATATATTCACTGCAACATTGAAAAATTAGGTTATGAGGAATTAATTAAAATGTTTAGAACCATAATTTGTGATGAAAATGGCACTGTCAAACCTGAGCACAAGATTGTGGAAACTTTAGGTTTTGTGGAAATTTTGAATATCCCTGAATTTCAGGAAGAAGTAGTGAGAATTGTCCTAAGTAGGGCACATGGAGAATTTCTATGGTTGGACTCTCTCTGCAAATTCATCCGACAAGAAATTAGGGTAGTAACTAGTTTACCCTCAACCAGTAGTAGACCAAATAAAACAAAGAAGGTTCCTAATAACAAAGTCATGACCCTAACCAAAGAAACATCTGATAGTAGATCACTAAGAGTAAATGGCATCAAGGACATCAATGTGAGATTCGTAAGTATGATTTTAGGTTACAAGACTACACATGCAAATAGACTTAATTCAGTTTCTAGTCTTTGCATTAATAGTGCTTATGAAATGGTCAACAATAATGCAATTATTGATGTGTGTGAATGGCTGAAGGATGAACTCATAGATAATTTGAAAAAGATAAAAGGAGACAAGAAAGGGACATTTCATGTTGGTAATCTCTTAGTATGTTTAATGTTGTCTTTCACAAAGGATATTCCCAGTATAGGACAGAAAGACTTTGGATATGACATACCAGTAGGAAAATAATTATAGGAAGCTTTCAACGGCATGGGTACTGCAAAGGATAGCAACATCACTGAATACTTTAAAGATTTTCAAGCCAAAATGAAAACTAGAGAGAGACTACCACAGAGTGTAGTGGATAAATATGACAAAGAAATATGTTTTGTAATTAAGAAAGATGAAACATGGATGGAAGCTATACTTCCTAGAACTGTATGGGTAATAGAAATGGGTTATGAGGTAGATCTGAACATTATTGAGACTTATGCAAAAGCTTTGTTAGATGCACCTAGAGAGCCAACAGAAGAAGTTTTTGGTAGTGCTAAAACAATTGAGAGTGGTGTACAAACAATGAAACAAAGGAAGAAAAGAGAACAGTATATTAGAAATGCATCAAAATAGGTAAAGGAATTAAAATAAAATGTCATAAACATTACTAGTATAACGGCTAGTGATCTGGAAGGACTGCAACCAAAGGCACACATTTCACCAGTTGGCACATCTTTTGACAATGAAATACCATTTGAATTCAAAAGAGTTGAAAGGAAGAGAAAACCTTCACCAGTACCCTCTCCTTCACCCAAAAGAACAAGAACCTTAAGGAAGAAACAATAGGCAATAAGGAAACTGGCTAAGAAACTAACTCTCGAGAAGAAATAGAAACATGTTATTCCTCAATTGGATAATTTGTTAAATGAAATAACTGATGATGGTAATTTGGCTAAAATGAGTAAATTGTATAACACATTCACATATTTAGACAAGGAAAACATTGAAAATAGTATAATTCTACATCTAGATATATACAAGAAAGTTTTAATTGAAGTTGTGGATGACTTGCCTAGTAAACTATATAGGAGATTAGATGCAAAGAGGATTCTAGTAATGGAATTCGACAAGAAACTTAAAGTTGAAAAACTTCTAGCTATACATCTGGTTAACTCAAAAGAGAAGATTGATGACCTAATTTGTGAAGCTAATAGATCAGTTTTTGCTAGTGGTCACCAACAAGTGAGTTTGATGGCAGGTAGAGTTAATGAGATTGTAGAGGAGACTGATGATAAATGGGATATCTTTTTTGTGGAAAACGAAAAACAAGAAGAATTGAACAGGCTAAATAAAAAATTCAAAGTGAATCAGAAGGACAAAGACAAAGGGAAAGGTAAAATTGGTGGAATATCGAATATCAAGATAACTAACATCTTACCACCACCTGTGGACACTGCTTTGGTACATACTGATGATCCACCAGTTACTGACAATGTTAGGTATAACACATGATGACACCAATCCTGAATCTGAAATTCTATTCACCATGAATGTTGATACTTAGGAAGTGAACATTGTTGTGGATAAGGAGAATATAGAGGTAATTAAGGCAGTTGGTCAGACATCCGGTACTTCGTTAAGTGAATTCAGGCCTACTAGTGCAACTGAGGTACTCCTGGACTCTATCAAGAAGATAACTAACTATAATGCATTGGCTTACAAAGCAATTGATGACACAATACCAATTCTTAAGGTGATAACACTAAAATGTAATATAGATCATGTAAAGGATTCTTTAGGTAAATTGGACACATTGTCTAAATTTATTGTTGGAAATGTAATAACAGTTGATAAGGTGAATGAGGATACCTTCAAAGAGAAAGTTGTAAAGGAAAAGGAAAAATTATTTAAGGACACAATAAAGAAGTGCACAGAACATATAAACACACTTTTACCGGTACTGAATACTACAATTTTGGAATATAAAGAGTTGTACAGAGAAACATGTAAACCACATATATTGACACGGGACATTGAAAAGGAGATAAGCATAGTACAGAAGGAGATAGATGATATAGATAATAACATAATTGGTTCATCCGAACCTATATCAATTATTGAGTAGGAAATAGCAGGTTTTGAGGAGAAATTGGAGAAATTTGAGAAAGAAAAAGAAAGGATTAAGGCTAATGCCAAAGAGCTTAAGTATAAACGTAGTCCTAAATTGGATAACCTTATCTCTCTGAGAAATGAGATCTCTAAGGCATTACTTCAAGGAAAAAGATCATCGGAAGAGCACATGCATCATCTCACTGATACAATCCAACAGACTAAGGCAACACTGAATGACAACAAACAAATTCATGCAAAGTGTAAATTTGGTTTTGGTAGACATATTTCAGATTGTAACCAACCAGTTACAAACTTTGAGGTGAAATTTTTGCATGTGTTTGACAATTTTTGACAACCTTTGTCATTGATGTCAAAGGGGGAGTATTAGAGAGAGAAAAATTATTATTCAGAGGAGATCATCTGCTCAAGGGGAGCACATATTTTGGGTAAATTTTTGAACTTCAGTTTTGGAACAGTTTTTGGATTTTCCTCATGAGTGTTGCCATCAATGCCAAAGGGGGAGATTGTTGGCATTCTACACTCTTATGAGAATTGATGGTGTTGTCATTGATGGCAACCTTCTGGCAACCTTCTGGCATTCATCTGGTAAACCATCGACAGGCACCGACACTGGCATAGACATCTACATACACCGACAAGCACTTCATTGACAGTGGCAACAATGCATACCGGCACCCCAATCGACATGGAATAAACTTTTGTTTATTGTATTTAATTGTAATTTTATTTTGTAAATATGACATGGTATATTGTAATAGACTCATATATGTATGAGATCTTGTAAATCATTTTAGATGAGAAATGAATAATGTAATAGGAATAAGAGAAAGAATGAGCGAATAGGAAGAATGATATATGAAAATGCATAAGGCAGATTTTGTATAAGGTTTTGGTTATAGTATGAGCTTAAACCGGTATTGAACCTCACATAGTTGATGTTAATTTGAGGTAGTACATTGTATTGGATATCATAATCCACTTTTGTAGTCAGTGTCTCTTATTGAGCAGTGAGCTCTAGGTAGTTGGCCTTCCTGCATGTGCAGGCCCCTCATTGTAAGTAATATTTATTCATTGGCTAGTGAGTGAATATTGTGGGTCACAAATCCCACTGAGGTCTTTCCCACACCGGGGTGCCTCATTAAACATCTTGTGTTATGGCATGTTTTCTATGTTGTCTTTATTGTTCTTGTTTACTCCATTAATTCTTATTTACCGGTACACTATTTTGGAATGCAAAATACTTAATAAGGTTAAATATTCTGCTAACCAGTTAGATATTGATTCACCCCCACCCTCTTAGTATCTTTGGGACTGTCATTAATCCTAACAATGTGGTCGTAAGGGGTCACGCATGTGTTAACACATGCGTGACCGCTTAGGACCGCATATGACCCCTTAGGATCCACTATGTGATCCTCTATGGTCCTAAGTGGACATATAGTGTCATCAGGGGCATATATGGTCTTAAGGGGTCCTAAGGGGTCATGTTGTGTGTGTATAGGATGTGAAAAGGGGTCATAGAGGTTTTATTTTTTCTAATTTGTTTAAATTTGTTATCTAAGTTTTATAATATTTTTTTAAATTTAAATTTATTATTTAATTTTTCTAACATTTAAATTTATTATATTTAGTTTTGTAACATTTTTCTCATTTTTAATTTTGCTAATTTTTTTCTTAAAGTTTTAATTTACTACCTTAGTTTTCTAAGTTTTTCATAACATTTTTTTAAAAAGTTGAAAAAAAATGCCTATACAATTATTTAATTTTAAAAACAAATTGACATTTAAATCAAAACATTAAATTAAGTTTTCTAACATTTTTCTAAGTTTTAATTTTGCTAATGTTTTTCTAATTTTTTATTTATTTTTCTAAAATGCTGAAAAACCAATAAATATTAAATTATTTAATTGAAAAAATAAATTAACAAACAAATTATTTATTAATTTTGAAATAAATTTAATTAAAAAAAAATATTATTAAACAAAAAAAAGGTTATTTTGTGCACCTGAAATAATGTAGGTTGAAAGCTGAAAGGTGAGAAGCGTTGGTTGCTACTGACAGGGCACGATGATGTGGTGCTGATGTCAAGTTCTCTCTAACCTGATCTGGACACAAAAACTCCAAACTTGAAAATGATAGCTAAACTGTCATTTTTGGTTTTTATAGCAATTTAAAAAAAAAAAATGGCTTCGATCGAACCCATTAAAAATAAATATTTTAATGGGTTTGATCGAACCCCCAAACCCACCTGGGATTCGATTAAACCCATGTCCGATGGCAGGTTTGATCGAACCCTATGAGGGGGTTCGCTCGAACACCCCCAGTTCGTTTGAACCCCCCCCCCCCCAATTTTTTTTCCCCACCTCCACCAATTTTCTTCATACGCAAAAGTGGGAACCATTATTGTGGGATAGCCCAACATGGCAAGAAAAAAGGTCGGAATGTCCAAATTGACCCTATGCCTATGATATGCCATCAACAACTCCAACCCTAGCACTTTCTTGACCACATGCATTATATACAGGTGGCCATTCACCAAGACCCCTTGTAACCGTTTATCTGTGACTTCATCTACAAACATTGTCTGTGGTTTCGTTGCCCTAAACATAATTGATGTGTCCATCACTCTCACCTCAGTTTTTCCAACTCAAACATATAATATGAAATGATGGTAATACCCCAATGCCCAATTTAAAGGCATTCGATCAGCTTTAGCATAAATGTCTCATTAAATGCACACTTACCATAAGTTGCCTTGCGCGATATATATTAATAGTATATATATCTTTTTTTTTCTAATTTTTTATACAAGTACATAAAACCACAAACAAAATTTCACTTTCACAATGTTAGGGTTCCCATAGATACTGAGAGGGGGGGGGTGAATCAGTATCTGACCGGTAATAAAATTTTCTTAAGATAGAACATGCAGAACATAAAGTAACAGTATACCGATATGCAAGAGTTAATGTAATTAACAGAATCAAAAACATCCACATGAAAAGAACACCATAACACAAGATGTTTAACGAGGAAACCTAGTGTGGGAAAAACCTCGGTGGGATTTGTGACCCACAATATTCACTTACTGGCCAATAAGAGAATATTACTTACAATAGGCGCCTGCACATGCAGGAAGGCCAACTGCCTAGAGCACACTACTCAATAAGAAGTCACACTGACTTACAATGAGGATTATGCAAATCCAATGATCTGTACTACTTTACAATAGCATCTTCAATGCCAGATTCAGTATCGGTTCTCACTCTGTTCTTTACATATACCCTTGACCTATAATTTGCACATTAGGTCTACCTATAATTTTCTTTATGCTTCCTATCCATATCCTACAAATGTCTACAATGATCTCTTTTATATACAAGAGTCATTTTACAATTTTCCAAGTCAGCTTACAATAATAAACAAAATATTACATATCAATAATCCTATCGGCCTCTGTGCCGGTATACATCTTTTCTTCTGTGTTGGTGCCGGTGTAGAGTGATCTTGCTGATGCCAGTGCACTGTCTTGCTTGAATAATGCTTTACCGGTATAATGTCTTGCCGGTGCCATAGAATTGCAAGGTTGCCTGTGTAATGCTTTGTCGGTATAATGTCTTGCCAATGCCATAGGATTGCAAGGTTGCCATCAATGACAAAACCTTCAATCACACACAATGTCTCATTGGAGTGTCCATATGCCAACAATCTCCCCCTTTGGCATTGATGGAAAAACTCATGAGAAATTTCAAAAAGATATCCAAAAATGTGTAGACCAAAAATGTTACCAAAAATGTTTACCAAAAATGTGAGAGCTCCCCCTAAGCATATAATTCCTATGTTTTGAATTTTCTCATCCTACTACTCCCCCTTTGGCATCAATGAAACAGGTTGTCAAGATGTCAGTAGAGTTTGTAGGTTCAGCTATCCATATCCTCAACCTTGTAGCTAGGTAGTTATTATCTGAAAAAGATCTCCCAAAATTAAGTTTATACCATCCATAAACTTCTTACTGTCTTTTATTGCTATCTCAGTTCTTTTTATTGTACCGGTGAGATACTGCAAGTGCTCTGCCAGTGTTTTGGTTCCTTGTGTTAATGCCTCTAAGATTTCCTTCCACAAAGATGCTAAATAGTCCAATCTTGGACTTAGTTTAGATCTCAAAAGTTTTGCCTTGTTTATTATTGCCTCTTTCTCTCTTTCCAATTTGAGCAATTCTTTCTCAAAATTTTCTATCTTCTCTTCAAAAGCTGATAATGAATCAGGTGAGTTGACAAAATTGTTTGCAAGTTTATTTATCTCATCATGTGCCTTGCTTATCTTTTTGTCAATATCTACAGTCAAAAAGTTTGTTTTACATGTATCTTTATACAGGTTTTTGTACTCTTTTAACAAATTACACAGTTCCGGTAGAAGTGTGTCGAACTCCCTGTTACACTTCTTTATTCCTTCCTCAAAGAATTTGTGTTTCTCTTTTTCTACAATTTCCTTTACAGATTCTACCTTTGTTTGCTCAAAATTTCCAAAAATATATTTACAAAGTGTATCCAACTATCCTGAAGAATCTTTATTGTCTATATTACAATTAGGAGCTATTGATTTCAAAAATGGGATTGAATCATCTATTGCTTCGTAAGCTTGTGAGCTATAGTCAGTTATTTTCTTGATAGATTCAAGTAATACCTTAGTCACATTTGATGGTGACTTTGATGGTGACCCAACAAATTGAGTATCAGTGGAAGTGACCATGCTTGTATTGCCCTCTGGTAGGTCTGTTTGTGTCTGTATTTCTTTAAGCACTAGTTTTCCTACTTCAATTTTTACCAGTGGCATCTATTCTGGAGCCTTTATCTTTGTTGGTTCCTCTGTTTGTGTTCTAGATTCCATATTTTTCTTTGTATCTGTTGCCGGTTGCTCTGTATTTCCTATTACCGGGGGCTCTTTGGCTATATCTGATTTATCTATTGTATCTTTATCTACCACTATGTTGATCTTTTGAGTATCAACATTCACAGTATATAGGACTTCAAGATTAGGATTATTATCCTCTGTATCCATACTCTCAGCTGCCAGTTGATCTTCAGTAGTTGTTGGTTTTACCGGTGGACTATTTAAAGGAGGTGGGGGTAAGTTGTCTCTAATCTTGATACTTGGTGGTCCACCAACTTTACCTTTCCCTTTGTCCTTCTGATATACCTTAATGGGCTTGGGATTCCTATATTCTTCTTGTTTTTCTTTTTCAACCAAGAATATATCCCAACCATCTTTTGTTTCCTTTGAAACCTCTGTAACTCTACCTGCCATTAGTGAAATTTGCTGGTGTGTAGTGGAAAAAACTGTCCGGTTGGCCTGAGCTATCAGATCATCAATTTCTTTAGGTGAGTTTACCGGATATACTGCAAGTAGTTTTTCTATTTTAATTTTCTTATCCAATTCAATTATTCCTTGCCTTCTGGCCTCAAGTCTTTTGTATAGTTCATCAGGAATTTCATTTAAGACTTGCATCAAAAACTTTTTAAAAATATCCATGTGTAATATTACACTCTCCTCAACTTGCCCTTTCTCATCATCCGGTAGGGTGTCATAAATTTTCCCTATGTTCTTCAGTTTTCCTTCCTCTGTGATTTCATTTAACAAAATTTCTAGAGGTGCCAAGTCAGTTGTTGTCTTTTTCTTTTTCTTGGGGGTCAGCTTCTTTTTAGGTGTGACCTTTCTGACCGGAGATCTCACAGCTTGTTGCTTTTGCCTTGTCCTTCTAGGTGAAGGAGTGGTTACTGGTGAGGGGTCTCTTTTCCTAACAACTCTTTTGAAATTTGCTGGCATATCTCCTTCTGAGGAAGTACCTACCGGTGATAGATGAGCTTTAGGTTGTTGGGCTACCAACTCATCTTCAGTTAGGCTAGTTTTCTTTAATACATCTTCCTTTATGGCTTTTGCTTGTCTGGATCCTTTTCTCACAAATGCCTCAACCTTTTTCACTCTTTTTTTTGACTGAATTTGACTTTCTATGGTCTCAGCACTACCAAATACTTCTTCTTTAGGTTCATTGGGGGCTTCCAGAAGTGCTTTGGCATAAGTTTCCACTATGTGGTCATCTATTTCATACCCCATCTCTGTTACCCAGATTGTCCTAGGGATGACTGCTTCCATCCATATTTCATCCTTTTTTATTACAAAACATATATCATGCTTGTATTTGTTGACAATTTCTTGTGATAGTCTGATTCTTTTGTTCATTCTGACCTTTAGTGCTTGAAAATACTCATTGATATTCTTTTCCTTGTTTTCACCCATGTTGTTGAATAAGTCTGATAATTGTTTTCCTATCGGTATGTCAAATCCAAAATCTTTGTTGCCTATACCAGGAACCTATTTGGTTATATGTATCATTAGGCATTCAAGTAAATTTCCAAATCTAAAAGTTCCTTTCTTATCCTTCTTGATTTTGGCTAAGTTATCAATCAACTCATCATTTAACCATTCACATACATCAATTTTCACATTTTCTTTTACCATATCATGAGCACTCTTAATGCATAAACTAGAGACTTATTTGAGTCTATTTGCATGAGTTGCTTTGTACCCTAAAATCATGCTCACATCATTAACCCTTAGAGACCTTCTGTCTGATGTTGCACTAGTTAAGTTCATGACTAGGTCATTGGAGACCTTCTTAGTCTTGTCGGGTCTGTTACTGGTGGAAGGTAACCCTGTTACTGCTTTCACAACTTCCTTTGTAATTTTGTGAACTGAATCAAGCCAAAAGAATGAACCATGTACCCTGCTTAAAACTATCCTAACCACTTCCTTGGAAAATTCAGGAATGCAGAGGATTTCAGTGAATCCTAGGGTTTCAACAACTTTATGTTCAGGTTTCACATTTCCAGAATTGTCACATATAACAGTCCTATACATGTTTTTAATTTCTTCATCACCTAATTCCTCTATGTTTCAATGAATATACATTCTAGGATCTTCTGCATAAACAACACCTTTTGGAATTTGGGAAAAAGCACCTGTATTGTCATCTTTCTTAGCTACCTCGGGAACTAGCTGAAATATAGGCCTAGGGCATTTTATAACCTTGACTACTGTAGGGTTTTCTATGAATTCAAGTGCAGAGGAGGATGCCATGATGATAAATACCTTTTTCTGCCTTTGGATGGATTGATTGCTTGAAGTGCTTTGCCTCTTTGCTCAAAATGCCTTAGCTTGGAAATCTTCGCGCTCTCTGAAAGTTTGAAATCACGGTGAAATGAAATGGAGCCAAAACCTTATTTTATAAAGTCTTTTCTGCTACCTACCACATTAATTGTTTGTCGGTAATGTATTAGCTTAACTTTATTTGCCGGTAATGAGTGATTTTCAACTTCTTTTTTTTTAACCAAGGGAATAATAGCACATGTGTCATTATGTTGCCAAACCCTCAAGATAATTTTCTTCAATTTGATGAAGAACTTCCTGTCGGTGGAGCATTGCTCTGTCCTACCGGTGGAGCATCACATTGTCCTGTTGGTGGAGCATTTGTTGGTTCTACCGGTGGAGGAGTATTCCCAATATTTAGATTAGCTTTTCTAATCCATTGCTTTGAGAATTCTTGCTTAACCTCTTCAACCTTTTCTTTACCTTTCAAGCTAGTACTTTTGTTGCCTATCGGTGTACCTTTACTTCTACAAAATTTAGCAATATGACCAATCTTGTTACATGAATAGCAAGTTACATTATTTTTCTGAATAGCTTTCCCATAACCTATGTCGGTTTGTGTTCTGCATTGATTTGATAAATGTCCAAATCTTCCACAAACATAACATCTTACATTCATTCTGCAGTTTTCAAAGTTATGACCAATTTTGTTGCATTTGGAGCATTGACCGGTGGGAGGATTGATATTCTGATAATTCCTAGATCTACATTCATTTGCCCTATGACCATATTTATTATAGTTAAAGCATTTTCAATTGAATTTGTAAGTATTAGAAGGCCTTACCAGTTTGCTGTGATCCTGGGTATTTGCAGTACCAGAGCTTTCTCCAACTTCAAATCCAATTCCAGAAGTGTCACCTTTGGGTTTTTGATTCTTCAGTAAGGTACCAAGTTCTTCTGAGCTTTTCTTGAATTTTTCTTTGTGTTGATTTGCAGTTTCCAATTCCCTTTCCAAGATTTCTTTTTGTTTGATTAGTTCATTCGATTCATTCTGAGTATGCATCAGATCTGTCTTGAACATGTCATTCTCATAGCTAAGTCTTGTGTTCTCATTTGCTGCATCACTTAGTCTTCTGGTCAATTCTTCTTCATTCTTCTTTCTGTCCTCAATCTCTTTGCAAAATCTCATAGTCATATCCTGCATTTCATTTTTTGTTTTCATGATCTCTTGTTTCAACTTGCTTATCATATCATTAAGTGATTCCTTTTCATCATTCTCATTTTGCAATTTTTCACAAAGTTCTCTTCTCTTATTTCTTGCAACATTAAAATTTTCTTGAAGTGCCTGAATGATATCCTGAGCTGCCCTTAAATCATCTTCTAGTTTGATATTTTTCAATTTTTCTGTATCATTGTTAGTAAGAGCTCCTTCAAGTTGCTTCATCAGATTTTCCATCTTTACTAGTGTCAAGATCTTCCTCAAGCTGTTAGGCTTTTGAAAATAGAGGACCAGGCTCTGATACCAATTGTTAGGGTTCCCACAGATACTAAGAGGGGGGGTGAATAAGTATCTGACCGATAATAAAATTTTCTTAATATAGAACATGCAGAACATAAAGTAACAGTATACTGGTATGCAAGAATTAATGTAATTAACATAATCAAAAACATCCACATGAAAAGAACACCATAACACAAGATGTTTAATGAGGAAACCCGGTGTGGGAAAAACCTCAGTGGGATTTGTGACCCACAATATTCACTTACTAGCCAATAAGAGAGTATTACTTACAATAGGGGCCTGCACATGCAGGAAGGCCAACTGCCTAGAGCACACTACTCAATAAGAAGTCACACTAACTTACAATGAGGATTATGAAAATCCAATGATTTGTACTACTTTACAATAGCATCTTCAATGCCAGATTCAGTACCGGTTCTTGCTCTATTCTTTACATATACCCTTGACCTATAATTCGTACATTAGGTCTGCCTATAATTTTCTTTATGCTTCCTATCCATATCCTACAAATGTCTACAATGATCTCTTTTATATACAAGAGTCATTTTACAATTTTCCAAGTCGACTTACAATAATAAACAAAAATATTACATATCAAAAATCTTGTTGGCCTCTGTGCTAGTATACATCTTTTCTTTTGTGCCAGTGCTGATGTAGAGTGATCTTGTTGATGTCGGTGCACTATCTTGCTTGAATAATGCTTTTCCGGTACAATGTCTTGCCGGTGCCATAGGATTGCAAGGTTGCCTGTGTAATGCTTTGCTAGTATAATGTCTTGCCGGTGCCATAGGATTGCAAGGTTGCCATCAATGACAAAACCTTCAATCACACACAATGCCTCATTGGAGTGTCCATATGCCAACACACAAGAGGTTTGCAAAGACAAATAACAAAACCATTGATATTATTATTCATGTGAGATCAAGAAGTACATTCTACGAACTATATTTGTAGTATTTATCATGATATATCATAAACTAATTAATATTGTTGGAGTATATACATTCTTCACTGTGGAAGACTCCACATTCTAACTTAGACACTACTATTATACCCTTTTCCAAAGACACCAAGATTCCCTCCAAAAAATTCTCTTAATTACAGCCCTCAAATTCCTTTTATAAGAGTAAGGAGTGCAACAAGCTTTGGATTGTATACAACTGCTATGTTCTCATTTGACATATGTTTGTTTTATATGCATGGAAATGATATATTCCCAATATGAAACCTAAAATAGAACATGATAACTTATCAAACCATATGACTAAAACTTGTTGGAGTTGAGAAACACAACACCACATGGCCTTAAAGATCTTCTGCAAGCTAAAACAATCTGTTACAAGGAGAAGCAATGAAGCAAAGCAATCTGAAGAACAATACACAGGAAAAATATGCTCAAAAGAGGAGAGCTCAATATTCACCAAAAAAGTGTAGTGTCATAATGATACAAAGAAATGAAAAATAACCTCTAATAGGTCAAGAAACCCTAATAGGGAAAACCTAGGCTTGCACATAATAATTAATAAAAGAATTGATTATTATGTACCTAATGTTAGCTTAAGTGTAAAAAGATAATAGGGAACTTAAAGAATTAAACAAATATTGTTTAATTAATCAAGTAAATACCCAATTACTCTAACACCCCCCTTAAGCTAGACTTAGGGAGAAGCTAAAGCCTATAACAACTCTTAAAAGAAGGAAAGAAGGGTCCTGGTAACAAGGCCTAATCAAGTACTCAAATATAATGAAATCTCTATGAAATGGAGACAAAGGAGAAAACCCAGTGGGAAAAAACTCCTCTCCAAAAAGAGATAAAAGAACATGCTGAAAGAAGAAGAAGGAAGGCCCCATAAAGACCCCCCAAGGACAACTTCCTTCACCCCAAGCATAGAGCATAACTGAACATAGCATAGCGATGCAAAAGGTTTCGTGAAGATGTATGCATCCTGCTCGGTAGTGGGAATGTACTCCAGAATGAGAACACCATCCTGAATCAACTGGCGCATGAAATGCATGTGAAGCTCAATGTGCTTCATCCGCTGATGCTCTACTAGGTTGCGGGAAATACAAATAGCACTCTGATTGTCACACCAAAGAACAGTGGGACTATTAGGAGGAAAACCAAACTCAGTCATCAACTATCGAAGCCATAAGATCTCCTAATTAGCAAGCACAATAGCTCAGTACTCAACCTCTGTAGATGATAATGTATGAGTAGTCTTCTTCTTGCAAGACCATGTAATAGGACCAAAGCTAAGACAGAAAACAAAGCCAGAAGTGGATTTCTTATCAGTGACATCACCTGCCCAATCTGAGTCAGTGTAGCCAACAATGTGAGGGTCCCCTGATGTATAGTGAATACCATGCAAACTAGAGCCCTGAATGTACTGAAAAATACATTTGGCTGCTTGCCAATGACTCTCATGAGGATCATTGGAGAATCGAGAGACAAGGCCAACCACAAAGGAAATATCAGGATGGGTGTGAGTCAGGTACAACAAACTACCAACCAACTACCTATAAAGTGTAGAATCTACTGAAGGAGTGGGGCAAGTGGTGGTCAAAACAACCCCTGACTAAAATGGAGTGGGAGTTGGCTTGCAATCAAGCATGGTGAAGCATCGAAGCATGTCAAGAGCATACTTCTACTAGTAAATGAAGATCCCATCAGAAGACTGAATCACCTGAAGACTAAGGAAATAGTGCAGAAGACCAAGATCTATCTTCTCAAATTGATCCATCAAGGCTCGCTGAGTATGTTGAATCATAGAGGATGAGCTATCGGTGATGAGGAGATCATCAACATATAGCACAAGAATCGAGATCTCACCCTCAAGAAGCTGAATATACACTGTGTGATTAGAATGACTGCGGGTGAACCTAGTGGAGAGCAAGAAAGAATCCATCTTCTCATACCAAGCCCGAGGGGCCTGTTTGAGACCATACAATGAATGCTGAAGTTTGCAAACCAAAGAATTGTCTTGCACAAATCCCTGAGGTTGCTCCATGTAGATTTCCTCTTGTAGATCCCCATGCAAGAAGGCACTCTTCACATCCATTTGAAAAACCGGCGAACCCCGAGAAGCTGGAAGAGATAGTACAAAGCGAATGGAGTTCATCTTGGCGATAGGGGAAAAGGTCTCGGAGTAATCAATATCCTCAACCTATGAGAAACCCTTTGCAAAAAGATGTGCTTTGTATTTATCAATGGAACCATCAGCAACATACTTGGTACGATACAACCAGTGGCACCTAACAATCTTTCTGCCCTTAGGAAGAGGACAAAGATCCCAAGTATGATTCCTCATCAAAGAAGAATACTCCTCCTCCATAGCACAATCCCACTCAAGATGACTAGTAGCCTCTAAAAAACTTTTGAGGATCATCTGAAATATCATGACTCAAAAGACTAGAACCCAAAGTATGAGAATGGGTCCGACAAGTATCTAAAGGATCACCGGCTAGAGGACCTACCGCCTCAACAGTAAAGCGAGCCCACTTGGGCATCTGAGGTGGAGCAGGTGGAGGTAGGGATGGTGGATCATCATCACCATCATCAGAATCATCCTCAAAAATATCTTGAAGAGATGCAATGGAAGGAGTAGGCAGAGGAGTAGACACCGGAGTCGAGGTATCCACTGTGGGAAGGCGCTCATCAAACTGAACATCTCGTCAAAACAAGACCTCTCTGGAATTAGGATCAAACAACCTATACGCCTTAACATCTTCATGGTAGCCAACAAAAATGAGAGGTCATCTCTTCTACTCCATGGCTTTCCTTTGACCATCAAGAATAAAAACCCATGCCTCACTGCCAAACACTCGGAAAAAAGAAACACCAGGCTTGTTATGAGACCAAGCCTCCTTAGGAGTCATATGTCGAATAGCCTTGTGAGGCATCCAATTCTGAATATAGTTGGCACAATTTACTACCTCAACCCAAAAAGATGAATCCATGGACCTAGACTAAATCATACAATTTGCCATCTGCCATAAGGTTTTGTTCTTGCGCTCAGCGACACCATTCTGCTGAGGGGTGTAGAGAACAGTAAACTAATGTTGCAAACCATGCTCAGTGCAAAAATCTTTGAAAGCCTGATTCACATACTTTCCCCCATTGTCTATATGTATCCACCAAATAGAAAAACCTGACTGCTTCTCAAAAAATATCTTGAAGATTCAAAATGAATCAAAGACATCAAACTTGTACTTAAGAAAGTACACCCATGTGCATTTGGAGAAGTCATCAATAAAAGTGAGCACATACTTGGCCCCAGAAAAAGGAGTGGGAAATGACATGAGATCATTGTGAATAAACTCCAAGGGTGCCAATGCATGAGGGGCTCTTCCCTTCAGAAAGGGATCTCTGTGATTCTTTCCAAGCACACAACCATAACAAACACCATCAGTTTAGGAAATCTATGGGAGCCCAAGAACAAGTGCTTGTGTACTCATCTGCTGAAGATATCTATAATTGACATGGTCTAAGAGCTCATGCCAAAGCTTACTCACTAAATTTGCATGTGCTATAAGAGATGAACCAACACCCACAGAGGGCTCAAATCCATCAAATCTGTACAGACGACAAGTAGTATCAACACTTCCAGTAGCAACAACTAAGTCAGAATCATGGAGGTCCTAAATGACCACATCATGTGGTGAGAACTCAACTGTCTTACCAGAGCTAGAGTGGCAAATCTGATAAATGGATAGGAGGTTCATTGAGATGTCAGGAACAACTAGAACATCCTGCAGAGTACCGCCATCCAATGAGACAAAACTTGAACCCAAGACTGAAAGTTGAACTGAGTCACCCACTGCAATTTGTGATGTACCACAAGAGGCAAGAGAAGTAACCAACTGCTGAGTGTGAGTCATATGGTGAGAAGCACTAGAATCTAGTATCCATGTGGACCCATAGGTCAAAGCTCGAGCAGTGAGAGCCTGACCTTTCCCCGTGGAAGGAGAAGATGCATGAGGTGAGGAGATGTGATGCTGCTACATGGCTTCCTCTAAAGCCTCTAAATGCTTCCAACACCTGGAAATGAGATGTCCTTCCTTGCCACAAAAACTGCAAGTATCTCCTGATTTCTTCTTAGTCTTGGAGGAAGACTCACTAGACTGTGAAGATTTCCCATGCTTGGGAGGAAATGGTGGTTTAGATTCAGACTTATGAGCAGGCTTGGAGGGATCCTCACTACCTGCAGAAGGCTTCTTCAGCTTTGGTTTCTTCTTTTGTTTCTCCTTAGAGGACTGAGCAACCAATGCTTTTTTCTTGGATCTTGAGAGCATATCTAGCTCAGAAAGATGAGACTATTCATGAGACAAATGCTCACAAAAGAAATCAAAGGTAGCCATGGTGAAACGAGCACCCAAGCCATCCATGGTGGAGTAGAAAGTAGAGGTTAAAAACTAAAAATGACCCCGAATCTTCGAAAGAATCAAATGAATGCACTCTATGTCTGTCTTGATTTTGCCACATCCCTGAAGAATAGATCTAGTAGTCTTGAACTTGTTCAAGAAATCCTTAATGGTGGGAAAGGAATCAGGTGACAAAGAAACCAACACTGCCTCAATCTGCAATGCCTGAATCTCATTGACCCTCCCAAATAGAGAATCAAACTTCAACCACATAGCCTGAGGAGTGAGCAAACCATCAAGGTGAAATAGAAGACTGTCTAAGACATGCAAGGAGAGCAACCCCATGGCCTCATCCATCTTGTTCCTGTGCTGAAGAAGCTCATAAGGATGCTGCAATACAAGCTAAACCTCATCCAAACAAGACCACAACCCTCATGCCCTAAGAATCCTCGAGTGTGGGGCTTCTAGGTGTGATATTTTTGTGAAGTCAACAACTCAACTAAAGGATCGGCCATGAGAACAAAACTCTGTACCTGCACCTGCACCTGCATGTTGGGTTTTTTATTATGTGATCTTTTAGAATAGACAAAAGATGCTGAAGGGTTTGTTTGTTTTGAGAGTTTTGGTGTTTGTGATTTCTGATATAAATGATAGAAAGAAAGAAAAAAACACCCCCCCACAATAGATAAACCCAAACCCTAGTACACACTGATGAAAAGGAAGTAGTGCATAAGAAAAGAAACTTAAAACTTATATCTCATGTACCTAATGAAAATAATGAGAAAAAATATCACAAATCTGAATAGAGCATGCTGAGAGCTTTCCAACGCCTATTCATTTTTGAAAAATGGAGTCCGTTTGCCCATTCTATGGCCCCGAAAGTGTAGAAAAGAAGCCCAACTTTGACTACAAACAGTCAAATAGAAGGTTTGGAAAAAAAATACAACTCCATGATGTCCGGCTCAGAATCAGCTTTCTGACACCTATTTCTTTTCCAAAAAATGACTCCAAATGTGAAAGATAGGACCAAAAAACCAAGCCCCCCTCAAAAAAGGCTAGAGGGTGGAGAAGCCAAGAGGAGGTGGCTGGACGGCGGCAGTGGTGGTGGTTGGGCCAGGTGGAGGTGGTGATTTCCAGGCCAAGTGGAGGTGGTGAGCGGCACCAGCGGTGGTGGTGAGTTCAGGCGGGTGAGCCGACAAGGCAATGGCCAACGGGGGCCGATGGGGCGGTGGACGGCGGGGGCCGGAGGGGGTGCCGCCTGTGGTGGGGGTTGGCAGGGGCTGGGGCGGTGGGAACCTGCATGCGGGCCACATTGGTAGTGCCAATCACCATACGGAGGCCGAACTATCAGTACATGTACCTGTGCAATCCCCAAAACCTAAAACAATTTTATTTTAAAAAAACTTGTTTTTTATCACCCTTTTTGTGATTTTTTATTTTTTTTAATTCTTTTTTTATTTCTAAAAAAAAAATAATTCCAGGTTGCATACAGTAAAAAGGCACAATTTATTTTAAATTGTTTCTCGATTTGCATGCCAGAGTCGTACGGCCTGGTGTTGGAGAAAAAAATTACCTAGATGCTCAAGAGTAAAAAATAGACAAATTTTATATGATTATAGGGGTTTTGGGGCCTTCTGAGCACGATGGTGAGGTATGTTTAGGTCCAAAGTGCTCATAAAAAACCTATCCCTAAGCACACAAAAAAATTGCCTAAAACCCCAGATCTACTTCCAATGCAAAAAATTCTCAAAAATAGGAACAGATAGCTACAGATCTAAGCTCTGATACCATGTTGGAGTTGAGAAACACAACACCATAGGACCCTAAAGATCTCGAGCAAGCTAAAACAATCTGTTACAAGGAGAAGCAATGAAGTAAAGCAATTTGAAGAACAATACATAGGAAAAATATGCTCAAAAGAGGAGAGCTCAATATTCACCAAAAAGGTGTAGTGTCATAATGATACAAAGAAATGAAAAATAACCTCTAATAGGTCAAGAAACCCTAAAAGGGAAAACCTAGGCTTTCACATAATAATTAATAAAAAAATTAATTATTATGCACCTAATGTTAGCTTAAGTGTAAAAAGATAATAGGGAACTTAAAGAATTAAACAAATATTGTTTAATTAATCAAGTAAATAATCAATTACTCTAACAAAACTACCTTATGAGCCATGCCGCTATCCCACATTTGTGGTTATTGATGCAGAAAATACCAAGATACAAGATTATCATTGCATTTCTTTGTAGGGGAGAACTTTGAGAGTTTTGATCAAGAAGGGATGCTTGACTCCAAAACCGCATTTCTTGTGCCTTCACCACACTTTCTCAATATATTCTATCCATTATAAGGGGGACATGGCAGTTGCTAGAGAGATCAGAATTATTTGCAACTGCAGTTGAAGCCTGTTGTTGCACTCGAGCCTTTTAATAACCCTCTTATTATCTTTGGCTATTTTAATAACCCTCTGGCTACAAGGTAAGTCATTAATTTTCTTTACTTCATGGCATTTGCAAACCTTCAGCCATATCTCCTTATTCCAAAATTTAGTTGCACCTTCTATGCACTTCGTCTTAAAACCTCTCCAAGCAAAACAATATTTCCTAAAAACTTATCTCTAGAAAATGTCTATCTTCTACATTCTAAAATGCAACATGTGAATGATATAACTTCTATCTTCTACATTCTAAAATGCAACATGCAAATAATTACCCTATTTCTTGATTTGTGAGGTGGCGGCAATTGACTGCCAAGTCTATACTTTGGATTATTCCATATACTATATTAATGTATGTGAGATGTACTTTTCTCCCATTCCACAAGAAATATTTCATTCCAATAGTCCTGACACCTGTAAGGTTGTACATGACTGACAAACCTCAACATAGATTAATATTGGTAGCTTCTCATTGAATATTAAATATCTGCTATCCTCTGTATTTTTCTTCCTCTAACACACGCAACATTTTGAGTTTTCTATGCAAAAGGATAGTAGAGGATCCTTGATCAAGATTTCAGATGTGCCAAAACATGGATTTCTAAAAGATTTCATATGGACATGTAGGACACTTATAGCTAAGATGTGATGTGTTTGCTATATTAGTTTTTTTCTCCAATTAGTAATGGAAGATTAGCCTTAATTATTCTACAATTTATATGTGATTGAAAAAAAATCACCAACGTAAACATTATTTTCCCTCAAAAATATTGAATGATTCGCCTTAATGATTTCCCTATGTATTTTCTTATCCCGGAGCACATTTTGTGATCTTAAAAAACTGCCCGGGGCAAGGAAAGAGCTCTCCATCTCTTTGTAAAATTATCCCAGGACCTTTTGGAATTGGCTGGAAACTTCCCCAAGGAAATTTTGATTCACTGATTTGATTCTTTGGAGGTTTCCCTGGTATATTAATATGATTATAAATATTTTTTTTGTAGATACATGCATACATATATAATATATAATTGCATGTATATACATATATGTGTTCTTATATATATATATTTATATATAATATTTGTATCTGTTGTTTTTCTTTCTTTCCTTTTTTTTTTTTAGATAAATATTCCTTCTCTATTAATTTAAAATATTAAAGTACATATTCACAAAAAAGGCCAGGGGATACAAGATCACCCCGCGAGAGTCACACGACTAGTGGCTGGAAGCAAAAAAACAAAGCTATTCATCAAAAAACTTCCTCAAGCAGCCCAAGTGGAGACAACCAAGGGAGGAGGATCAGGATCATCTTTCTTGCCCATACATCAATGGGGTCAGGAGTCAAGTCTGACACAAACCACCCATCTTTAGGATCTTTTTCAATTTCTCTTTCCTCCTGCCTGGGAGGCGAAATCGCCAAAGCCAAGTGAGGAAACTTAGAAGGGGTGGCAGAAGGCCACCCAGAGCCATCATCAGCAGGAGGAGAAAAATTCACAGGAGTAGTAGAGAGCCACCCTGAGGTAGAGCCACGATGTGGAGGTGAAGCCAAGTTGTGCCTCCAAGCATCATCTCTCCCACTAGAGGAGCAACGAGGAGTCTGGGAGTGCAGGGTCTGAGAGCGATGGGCAGAGAAATTGCGACTGTGGTGACAACCATGGGGCAAAGTGCAGTCAGAAAAGACAAAATCTGGTGACACTCTAAGAACCACACAAGGGGCATTACCCCAGTGCTAGAGGAGCTCCTATAAGTGGCCCACCTCTAGGGTCACTTTGGTAGCTTGTACCTGAATCTACATTAATACATTATTACAAATGCAAGCTTTAGCATAAAGCAAGACATTAATATCCAAAATGTTGTGAGTAAAAATAACTGCATTTCTATCCTTCCAAAGAGTGAATAGGATCTCGATTCTAAAAGCATGCCATATCTAGGAAAATTTGAGCGAGATTCTAGATGAATCACCTAGAAGAGCCATATTCCAAGAAAAGAACTTAGGCCAAAAAGGCTGAAAGAAATCATGAATCTAGCTCCAAGACTATTGAGCTCTTCTCTAGAACAAAAAATGTGCATTAAAGTTTCTCGATGATCACAAAAAGGGCACCGGGGATTAGGAACCGCCAAATGCTTAAGTCTGGAACCCAAAGGAAACCCTGGTAAAATCACACACCAAGCAAAGTGTGCAATCTTGGGTTTAGTGGTGGCGGAATAGACAACAAGAAAATTGAATCTCTAGGAAGTCTAAGAAGACTGCAAGTGCCACCACTGGTTGAGGATATGGACCATAGGCAAATGAGGAACTAGCCAGAAATAACCCATTTTGGGTTTGTAGTTGGTGAAAGGAGTCCAAGGATACCATTTCCAATCTTTCCACCAAGGTCTAACAAACTGAATGCCAAGCTTATGTAACAAATTTGAGGGTAAGACCGAGACTAGAAGGTCATAAGTCTGTTGATCTGGTCGAGACAGATGAAACTGGACTTGGAGGTCCTCCCATGACTAGAGGCTCATAAAAGCTCTGGAAAATATATCCTTAGGTGTTCTAATGATGTGTTTGTGAAAATGTAGAGCACCAACACCCTGGATTTTTGCTAGCGGTAACCCTTGCACCCGAAAAAGCGGTGACCAGTAGAGGTTGTGTTGATTCACGGATATCTCATTCCAAAATCCATCACCGACCCATCTAAGCAACGACTTGATAGCTTCCCAAGCATGCTAGATGCTTTTAACCACAAAAGTACCCTAGATCTAAATGGGGTCTTTCATAATGAGTAGGGTTTGAAAACCAATCCCCTTCCAAGCAGTGTTGTTGGCAAGAAATCTTGAATAAATGTAATGTCAAAGAAGGATTTTCCAGGCCTCGTTGCTAAACAAGGCCCTGATAATCCATTTAGCACATAAGGCAATCCCTTGTTTCTAGCTAGAAATAAGGCCAATCTCTCCAGACTCCTTGGGAAGATAACAATACTCCCAAGTGACCCTATGGAAGCCTTGATGGTCAGACGTAGAGGCCTAAAGAGAGGCTCGCAGAAGTCTTTCCAACTTAATGTAAGAGGCCTTAGAAGGAGCCCAACATGAGGAATAATAGACATGGGTGGTAGTCAACACCTTAGAACAAATTTGGAATTTACTAGCCAAAGAGAGAGGCTTGGTAATCTAGTAGGCCAACCTTTTCTCAATCCTGGCTAAAATAGCATTCCAAAGATCCTCAAGCAAAGCCTGAAAGGAAAAGGGAATGCCCAGAAAGTGAATTTTTTTTCCACGATGAAGCCATTTCCAGTCATATTGGAGAATCCAAGGTAGGGCAAGCAGAAAAGAATTCCTATTGTTAGGATTCCCAAAGATACTAAGAGGAGGGGGGGTGAATTAGTATCTAACCGGTTAATATATTTTCTTAACTTATTAAATGAATTGTATCTCAAAACAGTATATCGGTAAACAAGAATTAATGTAGTAAATAAGAACAATAACCACAACATAGAAAGCACACCATAACATAGCATTTTTAATGAGGAAACCTGGTGTGGGAAAAACCTCGGTGGGATTTGTGACCCACAATATTTGCTCACTGGCCAATAAGTGAATATTATTGATACAATAGGGGCCTATACATGCAGGAAGGCCAATTGCCTAAAGATCACTACTTAAATACAAAAAGAGAAGTCTCACTAACTTACAAAAGTGGATTAAGCAAATCAAATATCATGTATTGCTTTCGATCAGCATCTGCTATGCCAGGTTCAGTATCGGTTTAAGCTCTTGCTGTAATCATAAACCTTATTCCACAATCTACCTTAATATTCGCACATATTATCCATCTCACATATTTTCTTATATTACAAATGTTCTTACAAGATCTCATTCTTATATGAGTCCTAATACAATTCGCATTGTCATCTTACAAAAGGATTTTACAATTAAATACAAAATACAATAAACAAAATCTTTTCGGCCATGGTGCCGGTGAACATCTTTGTTGGTGCCGGTGCTGGTGTCTGTACCTATGTCGGTGTCTGTCGGTGCCATAGGATTGTAAGGTTGCCATCAATGACAATACCTTCAATCACCTACAATTTCTCATTGGAGTGTGCATTTGCCAACAATCTCCCCCTTTGGCATTGATGGCAACACTCATGAGAAAAAGCTAAAATGTGTATCCAAAAATGTCTTACCAAGACTTGTCAAAACTGTGTGCTCCCCCTAAGCATATGATTTCTTCTGTCATACATTATTCTCATCCTTATTCATTTTTCTCATCTTCTACTACTCCCCCTTTGGCATCAATGACAAAGGCTGTCATTCAATGTCAATTGAGTGTAGTTCCTGTTATTATCCCTGGTGGGTTTACAAAAGAAGCATTCAGACTATTGTAGAATCTCTCACTGTCCTTTAGTACTACTTCAGTCCTATGGATTGTACTAGTGAGAAAGTGCATTTTCTCTTCTAGTGTCTTAAGTCCTAGAACGAGAGCCTCAGAATTCTCTTTTCTCAAAGAGATGATGATATCCAATTTAGGACTTAGTTTGCACTTAAGTTCTTTTTCTTTAAACTTTAACCTTTCCTTATCTTTTTCAAGTTTTTCTATTTTCTCTTCAGATCTTGCAATTTCCTATTCTCCTACCGATAATGAATCGGATGAACCTATCAAGTTGTCAGCAATGTCATTGATTTCCTTTTGAGTTATGCTGATCTTTTTATCTATATCTTTTATCAAGATGTTTGTTTGGCATGTATCTCTGTACAGTTTCTTGAAGTGCAAAATTGTCTTGCCTAGTACTGGTAATAAGGTATCCATGTGTTCCTTATTTTTCTTTACTGTTTCCTCAAAGAATTTTTCCTTCTCTTTATTCATTTTCTCTTTGAATGTCTCCTCATTGATTTGATCAATTGTTAGAAGGTTGCTAGTTATGTACTTAGACAATGTGTCTAATTGGCCTAAAGAATCTTTATTCTCTATGTTACACTTGGGTGCAATCATCTTCAAAATTGGTATGGTGTCATCAATAGCCTTATATGCTAGTGCATTACAATCTGTTATTTTCTTGATTGAATCTAATAATACCTCTGTCACATTAGTTGGTCTAAATTCAGTCATAGAGGTTCTTGATGACTGTCCAACTACCTTCACAATTTCTAATCCGTTGGTGGTACTAATAGTATTTCTTTCCTCTTTCTCTGGAGTGTCAGTTTGTGTCTGCATTTCTACTACCAAAGGTTTAGGTTTATCAAATGTAGCCGGTGGTACTGTTTCTATATGTACCTGTGAATCCTGTTGCTCTACCTGTTTCTTTGTACTCTCTACTGATGGTTTCTCTGATGATTTTTCAGTGGTATCCACTACCAATTTTTCTATTTGTGACTCTCTGTTTACTACTAGTTTCTCTGTGCTTACTCCTTAAATGTCTTAAGTCCTGGAATGAGAGCCTCAGAATTCTCTTTTCTCAAAGAGATGATGATATCCAATTTAGGACTTAGTCTGCACTTAAGTTCTTTTTCTTTAAACTTTAACCATTCCTTATCTTTTTCAAGTTTTTCTATTTTCTCTTCAAATCCTACAATTTCTTGTTCTACTACTGATAATGAATCCGATGAACCTATCAAGTTGTTAGCAATATCATTGATTTCCTTCTGAGTTATGCTGATCTTTTTATCTATATCTTTTGTCAAGATGTTTGTTTTGCATGTATCTCTGTACAGTTTCTTGAAGTGCAAAATTGTCTTGCCTAGTACTGGTAATAAGGTATCCATATGTTCCTTATTTTTCTTACTGTTTCCTCAAAGAATTTTTCCTTCTCTTTATTCATTTTCTCTTTGAATGTCTCCTCATTGATTTGATCAATTGTTAGAAGGTTGCTAGTTATGTACTTAGACAATGTGTCTAATTGGCCTAAAGAATCTTTATTCTCTATGTTACACTTGGGTGCAATCATCTTCAAAATTGGTATCATGTCATCAATAGCCTTATATGCTAGTGCATTACAATCTATTATTTTCTTGATTGAATCTAATAATACCTCTGTCACATTAGTTGGTCTAAATTCAGTCATAGAGGTTCTCAATGACTGTCCAACTACCTTCACAATTTCTAATCCGTCGGTGGTACTAATAGTATTTCTTTCCTCTTTCTCTGGAGTGTCAGTTTGTGTCTGCATTTCCACTACTAAAGGTTTAGGTTTATCAGATGTAGCCGGTGGTACTATTTCTGTATGTACCTGTGAATCCTGTTGCTCTACCTATTTCTCTGTACTCTCTACTGATGGTTTCTCTGATGATTTTTCAGTGGTATCCACTACCAATTTTTCTATTTGTGACTCTCTGTTTACTACTAGTTTCTCTGTGCTTACTCCTAAAATGTCTATAGTCAGTATCTCAACAAATTTTTCATTGCTATCTGTTGTGGGTTGCTCAATAGATACATCATTATGTACACCAGTGCTATCTGCTTTTCCTGTATCCGTTGTCTGTTCAGTTTGTTGCTCACTTCCAATTTCAATGTCTCCAACTTTATCTTCGACATTTGTCTCAACTGTTCTGTCTTCTACCAGTGGCTCAATTGCCACATCTCTTTTCTAACTTGATTCCTTATCTACCACAATGTTTACTTCCTATGTGTCGATATTGATTGTGTACAACACTTCTAAATCAGGATTTGTATCTTCATGTGTTGTCTCCATACACTCTGTTTCCAGTGGAGTATCAAAGGAAGGTGGGGGTAAGTTATCTATCACCTTTATCCTCAAAGGTCCACCTACCTTTCCTTTCCCCTTATCCTTGTCCTTTTCCTTTTGATAGACTTTAAAAGTCTTTGGCCTCCTAAGATCTTCTTGTTTTTCTTTTTCAACAATGAATATATCTCACTTGTCTGCATTTTCTTTTGATATTTCATTTACTCTACCTGCCATAAGTGCTACATGCTAGTGACTGGTTGAGAATACTATCTAATTTACCTCACTTATTAATTTATCTATCTCTTGTGTTGAGTTCACTGGGTGAACTGCAAGTAGTTTTTCTACTTTGATCTTTTTATCCAATTCAACAATTTCTACCCTTTTAGCTTCTAATCTTTTGTACAAGTCATTGGGTATATCATCTACAACTTCCATCAAAAATTTCTTATAGATATCAAGATGTAAAATAACACTATTTTCAATACTTTATTTTTCATCATTTGATAGTGTGTTATACAACTTGTTGATGTTTGAAAATTTGCCATCTTCAGTTGTCTCACTCAAAAGTTTGTCAAGTGGAGGAACAACTTGTTTTTGTTTCCTCTTCTTTGGTGTCAACTTTCTTGTTGGAGGCCTAACTACTTGTTGTTTCTATCTTGTTCTTTTCAGTGTAGGAGTAGGTGTCGATGAGGGTTTTCTTTTTCTCTCTACCCTTTTGAACTCTACTAGTAATTCACTATTAGAGGAGGTACCAACTGGTGAAAGATGTGTTTCCAGTTGTAGTCCTTCCAAGTCACTCTCCTTGATACCAATTTTATTCAATACATCTTCCCTTATTTCTTTTGCCTTCCTTGTTCCTTTTCTAACTATCTGCTCAGTTTTCTTTATTTTTTTCTGAGATTGAATTTTGCTTTCAATTGTTTCCGCATTTCCAAATATTTCTTCACTTAGTTCTTTAGGAGCTTCTAGGAGGGCTTTTGCATAAGTTTCAATTATCTTATCATCTGCCTCATATCCCATTTATGTAACCCAAATAGTCCTTGGGACCACTACCTCCATCCAGATTTCATCTTTCTTAATTACAAAGCATATCTCCTTTTGATATTTGTCAACAATAGCTTGAGATAGTCTTATCCTAGTTTTCATTTTAGCCTTTAGTGTTTGAAAATGTTCATTTATATTCTTTTCTCTATTATCTCCCATGTTGTTGAGTATGTCTAGAAGCTACTTTCCTACCGTTATGTCAAAACCAAAATCCTTTCTTCCAATACTGGGAACTTGCTTGGTAATAAATAACATCAAACATACAAGCAGGTTGCCAAATCTGAATGTACCTTTCTTATCACCTTTTATCTTCCCCAGATTGTCTATTAGTTCATCTTTCAACCATTCCTAAATGTCAATTTTTGCATTGTTGTTTACCATGTCATAGGAACTTTTGATACATAAGCTAGAAACAAAGTTTAATCTGTTGGCGTGTGTAACCTTGTATCCAATAATCATGCTTATGAACCTTACAGTGATATCCTTAACATCATTTACTCTTAGGGATCTTTTATCAAAGGTTGCGCTAGCTAGGGTTATTACAGTGTCATTTGGAATCTTTTTAGTCTTGTCAGGCCTGCTACAAGTGGAAGGTAAGCCTGTCACTGCCCTAACTGCTTCTTTGGTTATCTTATGAATTGAATCCAACCAAAAGAACTCTCCATGTACTTTTCTTAGCACAATCCTTATAACATCCTTCAGAAAATCAGGAATACTAAAAATTTCCACAAAACCTAGGGTTTCAATTATCTTGTGTTCCGGTTTAATATTTCTATTTTCATCACATATAACAGTCCTGTACATGTTCTTAATCTCATCATCTACTAGTTAATCTATATGATAATGTATGTAGATTATAGGATCCTTAGCATAAGCAACTCCTTTGGGTATTTGTGAGAATTCTGCTAGGGTATTATCTTTCTTCGCAATTTCGGGAATGATTTTAAATATGGGCCTAGGGTGCTTAACAACCAATTACAGTAGGGTTTGCAATGAATTCAGGTGCAGAGGAGGAACTCATAGTTATAAATACCTTAATCTACCTTTAGGTATGAGTTCTTGAATGATTTTCTTCACTTCTCGCTATGGATGCCTTCGCTTAGGATTTTCGTGCTCTTAGGAAATTTGAATGCTTGGTGAATGAAAAAAAGAGCCAAAACACTTGCTTTATAGAGTCATTTCCTTCAATTGCCACATTTAATGTGTCAGTTAAGTGAAAAATTAACTCATCTACCAGTAAAGAATTATTTCATCTTCTCACCATCAACTGAGGGTAAACTAGCATGTTTTACATTTGTTTCCATACCCCTAAAAGGTTTCTTTTCAGTTAGATGAAGAATCTCCTATTGGTGGAGTGATACTCTATTCTACCGGTGAAGGGATAGCTTCATTAACATTCATATCTATCTTTCTAATCCATTGCTTTGAAAATTCTTGCTTTACTTCTTCAACCTTTTCTTCACCTTTCAAACTGGGTCCTTTGTTACTTGCCGGTGATGCCTTCTACAAAATTTTGCAATAAGTCCAATCTTGTTACAAGCATAACAAGTCACATTGTATTTCTGAATTGCTTTTCCATATCCTATGTCGGTATGTGTTCTGCATTGATTAGATAAGTGTCCAAATCTTCCACAAAAATAACATCTTACATTCATTCTGCAATTTTCTGAGTTATGACCAACTTTATCGCATTTAGAACATGGACCGGTGGGTGCATTGGTGTTCTAATAGTTTCTATATCTATACTAATTTTCTCTATGACCATACTTGTTATAGTTAAAGCATTTTCTATTAAATTTGTAGGCATTAGGTTGTCTTATTGGTTTGTTGTGATCATGTTTGTTTGCAGTGTTGGAGCTTTCACCAACTTCAAAACCAAGTCCATTAGTATCTCCATTAGGTTTCTGATTTTTTAGCATGTCATCAAATTCTTCTGAACTTTTCTTGAATTTCTCCTTGTGTTGATTTGTAGTAGCCAACTCATTTTCCAAGAAATCCTTCTGTATCATGAGTTCAGTTTTATCATATTCCAAGTGAACTATATATGTTTTTAACATATCATTCTCATGACTGAGTCTTAGATTTTCATTTGTAGCATGATTGATTCTTCTAGCCAAATCATCTTCATTCTTCTTTCTGTTTTCAGTGTCTTTAAAAAATCTCATGGTCATGTCTTGCATCTCATTTCTCAAGGACATATTCTCTTGTTTCAGTTTGCTTACCAGATCATTAAGAGCCTCTTTTTCATCACCATCACTCTATAGTTTCTCATGAAGTTCTCTTCTTTTGTTCCTAGCAATAGTGTGATTTCCTTGAAGTCCTTGAATGATTGCCTGTGTAGCCTTCAGAACATCTTCAAGTTTCATATTCTTCAACTTTTTTGCATTATAATCTGCAAGAGATGTTTCCAGTTGCTTTCTCAAATTTTCCATTTGTACCAGTGTCAGAATCTTCCTCAAGCTTTTAGGTTTTGAAAATAGAGGACCAGGCTTTGATACCAATTTTTAGGATTCCCAAATATATTCAGAGGGGGGGGGTGAATCAGTATCTAACCAGTTAATGGATTTTCTTAACTTATTAAATGAATTGTATCTCAAAACAGTATACTGGTAAACAAGAATTAAAGCAGTAAATAAGAACAATAACCACAACATAGAAAGCACACCATAACACAATATTTTTAACAAGGAAACCCGGTGTGGGAAAAACCTCAATGGGATTTGTGACCCACAATATTCGCTCACTAACCTATAAGTGAATATTAATGATACAATAGGGGCCTACACATGCAGGAAGGCCAAATGCCTAAAGCTCTTTGCTTAAATACAAAAAGAGAAGTCTCTCTAACCTACAAAAGTGGATTAAGTAAATCCAATATCATGTG
This sequence comes from Cryptomeria japonica, assembly GCF_030272615.1. Lineage (NCBI taxonomy): Eukaryota > Viridiplantae > Streptophyta > Pinopsida > Cupressales > Cupressaceae > Cryptomeria > Cryptomeria japonica. The sequence goes on from NC_081407.1 coordinate 778,634,838, forward strand.
CTACTTCAGATCAACATCTGCTATGCCAGGTTCAGTACCGGTTTAAGCTCTCGCTATAATCATAAACCTTATTCCATAATTTGCCTTAATATTCACACATATTATCCATCTCGCATATTTTCTTATATTAAAAATGTTCTTACAATATCTCATACTTATATGAGTCCTAATACAATTCACCTTGTCGACATACAAAAATATTTTACAATTAAATACAAAATACAATAAATAAAATCTTGTCGGCCATGGTGCCATTGCCAGTGCTGGTGTCTGTGCCTGTGCCAGTGTCTATTGGTGCCATAGGATTTTAAGGTTGCCATCAATGACAATACCTTCAATCACCTACAATTTCTCATTGGAATGTGCATTTGCCAACACCTATAACATTGCATCTTGCGCCATTGAATGACTGAACTAGAAGCTAAGGAAAAGGTGTTCAGACAATGAAGAGCGACCTGCACATTATCTTCTTCCTTAATGAGAGTGATGAAGGAATCATCTACAAAGTGTCCATTGACAAGTTGAGAAGGTTACTCGGGTAGGGAGATACCACAGACATGCCCAACAGAGATAGCATTAGCAAGTAAGTAACCAAACCCTTTCACTACAAGAACATATAAAGCAAGAGCGAGAGGACATCCCTGGTGAATGGATCTAAAAAGGCCAAAACCTCATAATGTGGGAAATGAATGGTGATACAGGCTGAGGCATCTCCAAATAACATCGGGACAGATTGGATGAATCGGGTGCCAAAACCAAGGGCTTTGAGCATAGCTAAGATAAAAGGCCACTCAATGCGACCATACACCTTAGCGAAGTCAATCTTAAGGAAAATTGTCCCCTTCTTGGAGCATCTGGCCCACTCCATCCCTTCCCAAACAAAAATAATATTGTCCAAAATAAACCTGGACCTGATAAATCTAGTCTTCTATGGATGAACAACAAGAGACAGGAGATGGCAAATCTTGAGAGCCAAGGCTTTGGCAATGATCTTGTATGAGATATTGAGAAAGGTAATATGCCTCCAATTGCAAATGTCCTCTGGATCCCCAGCCTGAGGGATAAAATTGATGTTGCCTAAATTAATCATTTTTTCTAAGGATTGGGAATGAAAAGCTTCTAGATAGACCTTATGGAGGTCAGGACCAATACAAGGCCAAAGAACTTTGTAGAATTTGCAGGGAAAATGGTCACATCCAGGGGCTTTATCATCTGCCATAGAAAAAGAAGCTTCCTTGAGATCATCAATGGTCAATAAGAGATCACAAAAGGCCCGTTGAGACTTGGAAATGCATTTGGGAATAACTGCTAAGCAATCTGGTAGAGCTTGGGCTCTGGCTAGTGAGTCTCCCTACATTGGGAACACCTTCTCATAATGATGGACAAAGGCTTGTAGAATATTAGGCAGATTGGTGAGAAGAGCCTGGCCTTCTTTGATTTTCTTGATCCCTACAGAGGTATGACAGGCATGCAAAGCCAGGAAAAATTCCTTGGAGGCCCTATCGCCCACCTTCAGCCAGTGTAACCTAGCTTTGATTTGAGCTCCTCTGGTAGAGTGACTATCTGCAACTTGTTTCTGATGGCGAAGATGGGCTAAAGGAAGTTGTAGGTTAGAATCAAAAGGATTCAAGGCCAAAGTTGTTGGAAATTGACACTCATTGATTCATATTTTGTCATTGATGGTAACAATATTCATTAGGAAGCATACACTAGTATATGATGGCATTAGGAGGCATACACTGGTAGACACCGACATTGTGTATTCAGGGTCACAATAGACACCGACACCGGCATTGACATCCAACACTTCAGTGAAGATGACATTATTCTAGGATCTGAAGGATGCTTTATTTGTAAAATCATTTTGTAATTATTGCATTAAGCCGACATCGCATATCTTTTTTAATATAATGTAAACCGACATAAGGAATATTGTTTGTAAAGGGTATATAGGTCAATTTGTTAAGGTCATTATGACATGAGAGATTATAAGAAGGATAGAGGAGAATGTGTAATGTGAAGGATATGTATGTAGATCATTTTGTATGCGAATGTTATATCATGCAATGATCTGTAGATGGTTTGTAAAGAATTCTTGGAGGAAAGGAGATATCGGTAGAAGTGTTCAGGGTTTATGAATTGGTACAGAGCAAAGCTATAATTGGAACTCTTTATGGCATAACAGATGCATTCTATGAATTAATTATTACTGTTTTATCTCAGTAGAAGCTTGTAGTCAGTGAGACTCTTTTGTGATGAGCAGTGTGCCTTCCTACATGTGCAAGCCCCCATTCTATGTAATATCTTTCATATGGCCAATGAATTGTTATTGTGGGTCACAAATCCCACCATGGTTTTTCCTCTTTGAGTTTTTCCACATATAAATTTTGTGTGTTATGGTGTTCATTTACATGGATGCTTCATTCGCTTCAAGTTATATGGTTCTTCATTTATCAGTTTATGTGTATGCTATAAAAGGGTAAAATCATATCTTATTGGCAGAACACTTATTCAGCCTCCCTCTTAGTGTTCTTGGATTCCAACAAGAGCTTTTGTGGCAGCCCAGAGAGCTTTGGTGGTCACATCATAAGACCACCTACAGTACATGGAAATTTGTCTACCATAAATGCACAAAAACCTTGTAGAGCAGGTGATGGCCTCATGCCACCACACAATTCAACAAGTGTGATGATGGGGCCCTGGCTCTAAATTCCAAAGCCTTTGAATATGGGCCATTGTGGTTTGGTGATGCAGGAGAGATGTGTTGAGGTAGAACTATGTTTTGGAAGGACACTACCTAGCTGGCTTCCATTCAATACTAAATTTTATGGGGAAGTGATAAAAAAATGTCACATCAACAAGAGGAGTGACAGGTAAATCATGATCTTTAGAAAAAGAGAAAAAAGATTGCGCAGTTATCATAGCATGATCAAGCCTTTTGAGAATTCTATCATAGCCAACTCTGAAATTAGACCAAGTATGCCAGACCCCACTAGGGTGGTGACAGATGGTGTTGGGGTTGAAAAGACCCAATTTATTATGCATATAGTACTAGGCTTCCCGCTCACTAGTTGTCCAGTGAAAAGTTAAAATTTTGTCCTTATTTGTTGCCACCTCAACCATACTGAAGTCCCCACACATGATCCAAGTTGCAAGTGGCAGATTGTTAGCAATATGGCACTAGAGGTATGATCTATCAACTACATCATTGGGAGCATAAAAATTAATGATTCGAATAGAATGACAATCAATTAACAACAAAACCCAGATGATGTGGTGCATGGGATCAAAACCGTGAGAAATAACTATAGAGCTAACAAGGTGAAATGAGTGTAACAACTCCACCTCGACTAGATTCATGCTGGTAGGTAAAAACAAGGCTATCCGACCAAATAACACAACATGTAGTATTGAGCATGAAACCAACAGTTCTGACTTCCTGGAGGCAAAGAACATCTAGGCCTACAACACATTGATAAGCATCTCAAATAGAATACTTTCTGGTGAGGTCTGTGAGACTTTGAACATTCCATGAGATGCAATTCATGAAAAAACTTGCATATCTTCCTCATCCCCAAGAGAGGAAAAGCTATTGCACAAAAAATCTAAGTCCCCATCGGAAATAACTCGTCATTTTTCTGAACCACCATCTGTAGTTTCACCATGCCCAAAAGGGCTATGAGAGCAGCACAGAGAGTGTGGAGCATAAATTGTAGATGCAGCTTGAGGAGTGCATACCCAAGGTGGTTGAGCGGCACCCTCACAAGAGTCCTTCCTTTGCTAGTCGAGGTTTGAAACCAAAGTAGAAACCGCTTGGGAATATGGTGTCTACTTAGGAGGTTCTAGTGTCGATTGAGAACTGGAACCAATAGGACTCTTTTGGGCTGAAGCCTCAGAGTTTTTACCTTAACAAACTATAGTGGTCCATTCATCCTTCTTATCTCCCTCCACAGGTTGAGAGTCAGACTCCTTAACATGGAGTTTTATTTTCAAAGTAGCCAAGGGACAATCCCCGATCTTTTGTTTTGCTGACTTGCACCGATAACAAGTGTTGGGTAGGTTCAAATAAAGCACCTTCTGGGTGAAGGTATTGCCTCCTTGGATATCAATAGTTTCTTTCAAGTCGCGTGAAAGGTTGACCTCAACAAAAACCCTCTTTTGAGGGTGAGCATTAAAAAAATGGTGTTGCTCAAGGCAAACAACTTTTTCGACAAACTGAGCAATGGTTTGTATGAAAGGCCAATAAGGAAAAGGAACACCGAGGAACTCAACCAAGAATAGTACCCATAATTTTTTGTCATTTGAGACTGAAAAGTTGTGAGACTAGCACTGAAAAACTAGGAGGGAAGACCAAATGGTCTATGGCCCATGGGAGAGGATAGCCTCAAAATGGGAAGGGTTCAAAAAGCGAAACAAAAAGAATCCCTTCGTGAGACTTTGGACACAATCAAGCCAAAATCCATGAGGAGATGAGGCTTTGGCGACCTAATCATGAAGCATGCTTTCAAGAGGGATCCTACCCACAAAATATTCTATCAAAGTACATTTTTCAAGCCACTCACAGGCATTATCAAAATCTTGAACAAGAAATACAACATTAGGCGAGGAAATACCTTGTGAAACACTTTCAGAACAAATTTGTGAGGGTGCTTGTTTTGAAGTGCCATGAGGGTCTATCACAGCAACTCTAGCACCAGCATCAACTGCTGGGCTAAATTTGGCCGGAGCCATAATAAACACAAAAATCTGGCAATAAATGTGGTTTGAAGAAAGAAAAATGTTATATGCAACCTCAAACCCTAGTAGAGCTCCAAATAACCTTTTTTCCTTTTTTCATTATTATATACATTTCCATAATCTTATACATTCATGAATGTATATGATTATATAATTTTAAATGTAAGCATTCTTTTGTATATTGTTCTTTTGTTTTTATTTTAGCTTTTATCTAATTATAACCTTATTTATATGTTATTTCTAATGTAATTGTTTGTTTGTATCTAAAATGTACATGCATTCTATAGGAATGGATTTTTTCTTCCTTGGGTAGCATGTAAAACCTTTGAAAAATATTAGGGTTTAGGGTTTAAAGGGATGGGTTTCTCCTTGTCTCAAAGTTTTTGTTTTTTCCTTGGGCATTGTTCTAATTTTAAGTTGATCAGCTACTGATGGTTCCCGGTTTTTTAAGTTTCTATGTTGAGGGGTCTATGTCATTCTTTTACCAGCCCGGAGTGTTAGAGCCTTTTGTCAGGCTGATTTCCCTTGAAAACCCTATGTCTTGGTTATGGTCTTCTATTAATATCTAAGTATTCACTAGGTCCTAAGGAGTCACCCCGCACCACAGTCTTAAACCCTCAAGGTTTCCCCACATTCTTGTTTTGGATCTTAAGTGAAGTAGCTTTGGCAGTCCATGCTTTGGGATAAAACTTCAAAGAGGCACGACACAAAAAATTGCCCCGCAGTATCATTGGGGTCATCAAAAAATTGCCCAGGATAACAAAAGTAGTGGAAACAAAGGAGAGAAGTTATCTCGGGGAGCAGAAAGCGGCATCCAAAGACCGCCCGAGATAACTCCTAGCAAAGAGTTGCAAAGGGATATAGTTCTATCTTGGGGTAGCTTTTGAAGAGTAAAATTACTATAGAAAGGATGCCCCGGGGAGATTTTTAGTTAGAATTTAGAGGCCCCAGAATAATTATACAAATAAACAAAGAAGGTTTTCTTTGCCTTGAGCAATTTATCAAGAACAAAGGATATGTCTTGGGATAAGAATATAAGGCTATGCAGAGGGAACATATTATCCCACGGTGGTTTGCAAGGCATTTTTTATGGTCCTGGGATAAGGAACTGGATGAAATAAAGAAAAAGTTATCTTAGAGGAGTAGAGAGAATATGCAGAGTGATACTTTAGGTTTCCAATAGGAGTATGCACATAGATACTTGGGCTACGAGATAAGAGGATTAGTAAATAAATAATGAAATCTTTATCCCGAAGGCTTGCGAAGGTCAAAGGAAAGAGGCCCGAGATAAAAGGAAGAAGGAAATACAATAGAAGTCTTATCCTAGTGGACTGGGAAGTGCATGCTTCGATGCTCTAGAATAAAAATGGAAAAGGAAGATGAAGTTAAAAGCTTATCTTGGGGAAGCACAAGGTTTGGTGGTGACTTGATTTTGGGTTTCAGTGAGAATAAATAAAGAGGGATAAAGCTCTTCTTTGGGATAAGAAAGGGGATCAAATTCGAATTAATTCTTATCTTGGAAAGATGAAAGAATTAGAGAAATGGGCCCTAGGATAAGAAACAAAGCAGGAGATAGTGAAGATTTTATCCCGAAGCGGTAAATGAAGTTGCAAACAGATGCCCAGGGAAAGAGGATGTGGTAAACTCATGAAATTTATTGCCCCGTGTGGTGATTGAAACAACATAAAAGGCAAAGGTAGCCAAATGTGAATATAGGGGCCCCAACTCAGTGGTCAGAGGAATTCAAGGATTGATCATGGCCATCCAAATGATCATCTACAATGGAAATTCAAATTTTGAAGCTAACAACAACTTTTCTTTGCACGAAGGAATTAAAGGCGGAGAAATAAAAGAGAAAACTTTGTTGCATTTGTCTTCACCAAGCATTTAAGTGATCAAAGAGAAGTTGCAGAGCAAGAAAAAATTGACTTCAAGCACTCTCAAGACATCCAAACACAAGCAACTAACTAGTAAGTAAAATTTGAGTGCCCTCTGTGTGAATTTGGTTGAATTGTTTGTGAGAATTGTAGGTGTTTTTAGAGCCCTAGGATTTCATTTCCTGCTCTCTGTGAAAAATCTATGGCCTACCCCATTGGTAAAACCACAAGCCTTGATACTAAGAAATCCCAAGAGGCTATAGCTAGCTCAAGTGTTCTTGGTGTTACCCATGCCATCCCTTTGAGCATAATTGTCGACTGCAACAATTACAGGATGCCCCCACTATTGGACCAGACTTTGAACTAGCTCCTGCACAAGCTGAGGAGGTTGAAGCTAGTGTTTCCCCCAAGAAAGAAAAGAGGAAGAGAGGAGAAAAGAGGGATACATTTATGGTTTTAGAGGAAGAGACAGAGGAAGAAGACCCAACCTCAAAGGTAAGGAAGCCTACTCCTAAGAAAAGGAAATCAAATAAGGATTTCACTGAAGAAATACCTGCACAACCGACCCCTCTAGTGATTGAAAAAGAGGAAGTTGCAAAGAAGAAGTAAACAAAGAGGAGAGCCCCTCCCAAAAATAAGGTTGTATCTGCCCCTATTGCAGAAGTAACCCCACAACCCTAGGAAGAACCAATAGCACTAACTGAGCCTCCCAAAAAAGATGTTGACTTGGAAAGAGAAACAATTATCAAATTAGAAGAATTGGCAAGGAGGCAGACCAGAGCAACCTAAGTACTGAGCCAAGATTTGGTAGACCTATTCCCTAGCTCTAGCTCATGGAGTCATCCAAGGCCTTCTAGGAAAACACAAAGGATAGATGCAAGGATGCCATAATGGGATTTAGGGGGTGGGATTTCTTCCATTCCTTCTATAGAAACAAGGACCAACCTAGCCAATTCTCCAATGCTTGGAAGTTGAACCTAGAAAATATAGTAGTGCAAATGTATTTATTGAGCCAATTTTAATTAGAGAATTGGCTAAGAAATTTGACCCCCCAAGCCTTGCACTCAGAAACCTTCAAGGACAGGTTGTTTTGGATATCTCTCAGAAGGCTATCATTGAATGTTTTGGGCTGGATGGGTCAGCCATTAAGGGGATTAACAAGTAGGATTTGGTGAGAATGTATGACAAGAACAAGGGGAGAATCAGGAGGGAGTATCTGTCTATGGTTTTTAGAAGGCTCACCAAATTTTCCCCAACCTACATCCTTCCCACCGAGACTGAGCCTTTCACACTGGATAAGTTTGCAAATTATTTTGTAAGGAGATATTATGCCTTATTCTAGGTCCTAGGAGAAGATTGTGGGCTCAACTTGTTGCCAGTCGATTACATGATGTTGGCAGTGTCCATCCAACACCAGTCCACCAATGAAATTTTTTAATTTGCTACAATTATCTAAACAAAGTTATATGAGAGCCTAATGAAGGAAAATGATGAAACAATTGCATTGCACTTAAAGCACTATTTTTTGGTGTGCCATCTCATTTTATATCAGAACAGGTCAACATCAAAATGCTATATCAACAAACAGGATTACCATGGCCTATTCAGAGATGGACATAAATGTGGGACAAGGGCTCTCACTTTGGGGATTATTGTTTATTCTTTGATTACTTTGTCAAAAGTATTTTGGATATGTTGAATGTTGTAATAACAAGGCCACTTGCACACATAATTAAGGTATTAAGAATAAAATCCTGTAGGGATCAAAATATACAATATGCAAAAGGGGCTTTTAGCCATAATTTTGGAGATTTCTTCTTCTATGATGACTGTACAATTATAAGGTGTTGTAGTTTTGATAAGGCTCCTCATGGGTTACCAATTTTTGTATCTCCTAGGCTTGAATTTTTGGAATTCATGTGGCAAATGATGTGGATGGATAAAGATCAAATCCTAGAAAGAAAGGGGAAGAATCTCCCCAAAGACACTAGCTTCAATGAATTCAACATTGGATATGATAATCTAGAGAAGATCCAGGATTTTTTGATCAGGAATTACAACCTTAAGGTAGCTATAGCCAAAAATTATGATCCCAAGAGATACATAGGGGATTTAATGCTAAATAAACTCAAAGCAAGAAGCTACCATCACCAATTTTCTGAAATAGAAGACCTATTAAGGAATGCTCTGCCAACTGAGGTCATCCAAAGGAAGAAGAAATGGGAGCTGCTAAAAAGGTTAGATAAGGAGAGAATGGTAGAGGATGAAAACTACAAGGGGATTTCTAGATAGGAGTTCCAATCTGACATTGCTAGAATGATCATTCTTATCCAGTGAGCTGATGAAATAATTCAAAGGACATCTAGAGGAAGGAAGCTAGGAATAAGGGAGAAAATTTTCAGGAGCAGCATATTGTTGATATCCCCATATTTTCCAAAAAAGGGGTGGTTATCATAGAAGAGGGGAAACCTAGGTCGTCCAAATCATCAGCCAAACTTAGGAAGCCATTGATGGGAGAGATAAGAAGAGTAGAGAAAGGAAAAACAAAGATCTCAGATTTTGTGAATATCCCTAAGATTGATGATCCCAATGTGCCTCCCCCTTCCCCTCCTAAAGATTTTTTCAATGAGGATGAAGCAACAAAGAAAGTGAATGACATAGATGGAGATTTGGTTCCTAGTGTCACCCCTATACATGAGGTGGATGATGAGAGAGAGACTGCCTCAAGGGAGTTCATGTCAGATGACAATTTTGTGAATTCCCCTAAATTCAAATTTTTTTGGCTCAAGGGAAAGTTTAGAAATGCAAGTGAGGGGAAAGAAACAAATGTGGATCTTGACAATATTCAATGTAGCCTTGAGGACCTGCAAGGGAAATGGTTGCCAAAAGTGGCATGCTCCTAGTCCTAGGATGGGACCATAGAAAAATATTTTTGTTAGACCAAGTAATAATGAAAAATGACCCAATGTATGTTAAAGAATATGAGAACTATGGGTTCGAGAAAAATTTAGATATCAAAGCCTTTGGAGTTTGTGCTAGAGGATCAAATGTCAATCAGCCGATTGTTCATTTTGGATTAGAACAACAGATGGGGGAAGCAATTTTGATGACAACTAGTGACACCACTATAGGAGAGGTTGTTTCTCTGACTTCCCATGCAACCCAATTTTCGTAGATAGTGGTACAAGATCTAGAGGCAAAGCACATTGTTATTAGGGATAGTTTGGCCCAGGTTAATCATAGTTATCATTTATTATTCATTGAAAATTTCAAATTGAAAGAAAAATTGATTAAAGTTGAGATGGGGACCTTGGGAGGAATAAGGCATGAAGAGTTAGAGAAGGCCACAAAGGAGCTACAAGAAGCCAAAGAGGAAGCTTTGAAGAATTATTATGAGATTAGAAAGGCTTCAATCTTGAAGGTAGCTGGTAGAGTCATGGACAAATTAGAGGAATTCCATGCTAATTATTCTTCTCCAACCAATATTGACAGTGATTTGGGTTCCATTCTTTTATTCTTTCAACTTATTAGGGCTACTTGGTTTCCTAAGGGGTAGAAAGTGAAGGAGATTCTTTTGGCATCATCTCAAAATAAAGGGAGTGAAGAAAAGGAAATTTAAGTGACATGGAAAAACTATAATCAATTGATCAAAGAGCTCCCAATAATTAAGAAGGAAAAGAAAGCAACAAGTGATAGGTTTGAATCACTCAAGGAGCTACAACTGTGGGACATTCCATCAATTTTGACACTAATGCAACACATTAAGGACTTGAACTTCTAGCGTGTAGATTTTTGAAAAGGCTATAGTAGGAGTCCTTGAAGCATTGGAATCTAATCCAGATCAAGAGGCTTCCAAGAGTAAAATTTTGAATAGGATCATGGATGTGGATGGGTTGTATCATAATTTTGTTGTGGATGTGGTAGGGGTAACACCTCAAGCAACTAATACTGCAATAGGTTACAAGGCATAAAGACTTTTGATTGGCCAGTCAACAAGATGGATGAATGGTACAACAAGTTTTGTGTCATCCTCCAACAAAGCTTAGATGAAGAGGAAGACTAGTCAGATTCTTTTGTTGGAAATTTAGAGGAGTTGATTATGTGTTGCATTGATGGAAACACCAGTTGTTTTGGTTATTTATTGATTTCTGATTGGTTCTGGTAGAGTGCTTGATTATGATATTGATCTGGTAGGATCTGGTACACTTTGGTTTGTGGAATTGGTTTGGATCTGTCATTCATGCTATTCAGATGTGTATCATGATCAGTTGGTTCAGGATTTGATGACTTAGTAGCTATCATTTGTTCTAGTAAGCCTTTTGGTCACCGGTAAGGGTTTTACCGACAGAGCTTTGTTGAAGATCTTTTGATGCACCTGATAAGTGGTGTTGGTGAAAATTATAGATGGCTTTCAGGATATTGGTGGTTATAATGTTCATGTTCCAATTCATCGATGGTGTTGGATTTGGTTTATGGCGACCTATTTTGGGTTCAGTGTTATCTAGGTTATGGACCAATGTATGTAACGTGTTGGAGGATGTTCCTGACGCATTACTAGCAGGATTTAATGATTGGTTTATATTGTTTTCTGCCTAAGATGATTTGGTTGGTCATTGGATTGTGGGTTTATATTATGAACTTATTGTATTATCTTTTAGGTGGCCAACCTAATTGTTTAGGTCCCAGGTTGGTATAAATATGACATAAGATCTCTTTGTAGATCATAGGGAAAGGGATAGGTCAAAGTTATGGTTATCTGTGTGTGAATAATGTTGTAATCATATGCGGAAGGTTTTGTTGATCATAGGTGAATGAATTGGGTTTATGTAAGAGGTTTAAGACCTCCAGTATTGAGCTTAATCAGAACTGTAATCAGGCATAGGAGATGTTGTACTTGTAGTTCACTCTTCCTTCTGGATTGTAGTCTGATGTTTTTATAGTTAGTTAGGCTCCATTTTGTGATGAGTAGTGCGCTCTAGAATGTTGGCCTTCTTGCATGTGCAGGCCCCTCATATTGTATTCACATGCTTACTACAAAAGTATTATTTGACCGTGGGTAGGCTTCCCATCATGGTTTTTCCCTTTCCCAGGTTTTCCACATATAAATCTTGGTGTAATGTGTTATGGATGGATGGTAACTATTCTGTGATTTATGTTTATGTTTAATTACTTTATCAGTCATTCTAGTATTTGGTTTACGCATTCTGGTATTAAGCTTATGTGTTCTGGTAATAAGGATTCAAATGCTTAAAGTTTTGTAATCCGGTGACAACTGATTCACCCCCCCCCCCTCTCAGTTGTCTTCTAGTTATTTGAGTTGTTTAACAATTGGTATAAGAGCTTCATCCTCTCTACAAAAGCTTAACCACTTGAGGAACATCCTATCATATCTAGTAGTTCAAGTTCATCAAGTTCATCAACTATTGTTTTCCAGCCAAAAATTCCTAGGCTTGATGGAACAAATTACAGGGTATGGAAGATCCGATGGAGACTCATCTGATATGTCTTGGAAAGAAAATTTGCAAGGTCACTGAGAATGGTGTAACATCATTTAATCCAGCATCTGGCAATCCTCCTCTGGTAGGTCTAGATTAAGATCTTGAGAATGATTGTAGAGCTAGAGAAGCCCTTTTGTGTGCACTTTCTGATCAACAAATAATGGGACCAACTGACAAATCAACTACAAAGGTTATATAGGACAAATCGGAGAATCTAAATGAAGGTGAACCTACTGTTAAAATTTCTAAACTTGATGGTTACCAAGCGAGGCATGAGAACCTGAAGATGGAAGAAGATGAAAGGATTACTGCTTTTATGGAGAGAGTTAATGAGATTATTTTGGGAATTCAATATTGTGGTAAATCTCTAAGTGAAGATGAAATATTTTCTAAAGTACTGAGAGCTTTTCCACTAGCTTATAAGATGAAATCTATTTCAATTAATGAACTAAGAACTATGGAAAACACCTATGTTAACAGGGATACTTTGGTTGGGAAATTATCTCCTTTTGAGCTTGAGGAATTTGGACCTTTTGGAGCTATAAAATATGAACCTAATTTTCATGCATCTACATCATCTACCGGCAAGAGTGTTTGGAAAGCTTTATATGTGAAGGAACTAGAGGATATGAATATAGAAGATGAAGAGTTTTAGCAACTTGAAGCCTTATTTGCTAGAAGAGTACCTAAAGGACCGATAGGAAGTAAGTATGAAGGGAAGTCACCTTTTAAATGTTTTGCATGTAATAAAATAGGTCATTTTGCATCTAGATGTCCTGAAAGGAATTCAAGATTTGAAGAAAGAGCTAGAAGATATTTTAGGCCTAACCATGATTATCAGAAAAAGCATAAGTAAAGGAGAAACAAAGACAAATCATGTTACTATGTGGATGAGGAAGGTGTGATTGATTCTGATGATGAATCAACACAAGATTCAACTAGTGGATCTGACAATGGAAGGAATGGGTATTTTTGGCTATCAAGCAAGATGTTCTAGTACTTGAAGAGAAGGCCCTTTCTGCTAAAATTGAAGAGAAGGATGAATGGGTAATTGATAGTGGATGTTCACATCATACGACTGGAGATAAATGGAAGTTCTTATCTATCCAAGAATTTGATGATGGTCTTGTTAGATTTGGAGATGACAAAGCATGTATCATTTGATGGTAAGCATAACATTGATAATTTTTATTATGTTGAAGGTTTTAGGCGTAATCTTATTACTGTAGGACAATTGGTGGATAAGGGATTTCAATTATAGTTCAACAATGGAAAATGCAAGAATATCAATAGATCTAGATTGGAGATTGCAATCAGTACACAAACTAAAGGTAATATCTTTCATTTCAACTCTGGTGAGAAGACATGTTTTATTGCACAAATTGATGAGAGTTGGCTATGGCATAAGAGGTTGTCATGTGAATTTTGATTTCATTGTGAAGATCAGTTCTACTAAGGAAGTTAGAGATATACCTAAGATTGTAAAGCCCTATAATCTGGTATGTAAGGAATGCCATATGAGAAAGCAAGTCAGAATCTCTTTTAAGAGTATACAAGACAAATCTATTGATGTTCTTGATCTTATTCATACTAATTTGTGTGGTCTTCCTAGAATCAAAAGTTTTCAAGGTGATAGATATTTCATGATAATCATTGATGACTATTCAAGAATGATGTGGATTACTTTTCCAAGGGAGAAGTCTGAAGCATTTGCAAAGTTTAAAATATTTAAAGATAAAGTTGAGACAGAGACATGATTGAAGATTAAATTCTTAAGGTCAGATTAGAGTGGAGAATTCACATCCGATGAATTTAATAGCTATTTTGAGAAGAATGGGATAAGGAGACAATTGTCTACACCCCGAACACCTCAATAGAATGGAGTTGTGGAAAGGAAGAACAAAACTATCTTGGATACAAATAGAACTATGATGATGGAAGCTAATTTGCCCCATATCTACTAGAGAGAAGTTGTAAGCACAATTGTATACACATTCAACAGAGTTCATATCAAATAAAATATCGCTAAGACACCTTATGAGTTATGGTTTGGTCATACACTGACAGTTAAGTATTTTAGAATCTTTGGTAATAAACTCTATATCAAAAGAGATGATTCCATTGAAAAGTTTGATCCTAGATGTGATGAAGGAATATTTCTTGGTTATTCTATTGAAAGAAAATCATATAGATAGTATAAAAAAAGATTGCAGAGAATTCTGGAGAGCACAAATGTCAAAGTGGATGAGCAGAACACAAGTCAAATCAGAACTTATGAGAGAGAGAAGACAATGAAAATGAGCATAACCAAACCAGTAGCACCTACACCAGAACAAAATGTTGAAGCCGTTACTCTGACAGTATCAGAAAATTCAACAGTAACTGAAGATCAAGATAGAGGAACAAAAAATCACAAGACTCCGAGGTATGTAAGGTTGAATCATTCGAAAGATCAGATCATTGGAGAAAAAAAACAAAGGTTTGATGACAAGAAGAAGGTTGGTAGCTGATGAGGTATTTTTTATTTCTCAAGTTGAATCGACATCAGTAATTCAATCTTGTAAAGATGAATATTGGATGAAATCTATGGAAGAAGAATTAGCTCAAATAGAAAATAATAACACATGGACTTTAGTTCCCCAACCTAAAAATAAGAATGTTATTGGAACTAAATGGGTTTTTAGGAATAAATTGAATAAAGATGGACAAGTTGTGAGGAATAAAGCTAGATTGGTTTGTAAAGGATATTCTCAGAAGGAAGGAATTGATTATGATGAAACCTTTGCACTGGTAGCTAGGATTGAAGTTGTAAGATTATTTTTTGCTTTTGTTACACATAAGAACTACAAGGTTTATTAGATGGATGTTAAGTGTGCATTTCTAAATGGGGATCTTGAAGGTGAAGTTTATATTGAGCAACCTGATGGGATTTCACTTTCAGATGACAAAAACATGGTTTGTAGGTTAAAGAAAGATCTATATGGATTGAAACAAACCCCTAGAGCTTGGTATGAAAGATTGGATAAATACCTTTTGAAACTTGATTTCACTAAAGGTAACGCTGACAATAATTTATATTATAAGATCACTGATGATGACATATTGAATATTGAGGTCTTTGTTGAAGATATCATTTTAGGAGGTGAAGATAACTTCTGTATGGAATTCTTTAAGAAGATGAAGAATGAATTTGAGATGTCTATGATTGGGGAGATGAATTTTTTCTAAGGTTTGTAGATTACTCAAACTGATAAAGGTATTTTCATCTGTCAAACTAAGTATGTGAGAGAGTTATTGAAGAAATTTGGTATTTAAAATTGTAATACGGTTAGTACTCCTATGGTTACAAGTAAGCAATTGACAAAGAATGATGCATCTACACTGGTAAATCCTACAAGGTACAAGTCTATGATTGGAGGTTTGTTATATCTGACTCAGACTAGACCAGATATAATGAATGCAATTTCTATTGTATCAAGATATCAGAGTGATCCTAGATAAAATCATGAGAGTGCACTGAAAAGGATTTTTAGGTATTTGCAGGGAACAACTAAATATGGTTTGTGGTATCCTAAAAATGACAACTTTACATTATGTGCATATATAGATGCAAATTGAGCTGGAGATGTTGATGATTGGAAGAGCACATTCGGTGGAGCTCTCTTTCTTGGAAAGAAACTTGTTTCATGGATCAACAAGAAGCAGTCATGCACCTCTTTATCTACTGTTGAAATTGAGTATGTTGTTGCTCCTACTAACTGTACACAAGTTTTATGGATGAAGAAACTGTTGAATGATATAAAGGTGGGTTGTAGTGAACCGGTAGTTATTCACTATGATAACTCTGCTACTATTGATATATCAAGGAATCCACTATTTCATTCTAAGACAAAGCACATATCTATCAAGTATAACTTTTTTGAAGGAGAAGGTGAAAGAAAATGAAGTCAGACTGGTTTATGTGAACTATAAAGAGAAGATTGCATACATATTCACTAAACCTTTTCCTAAAGAATCATTTGAGTACTTCAGAGATAGATTAGGGGTTTCTACCCCTCTAGTAGAGACCTAAGTGATGCTTGTTGTCACCAGTCTGGTATGCATTATTAGAGCTATTACTCATTTTGGATTTATGTGATGGTGCTACTACTTAGGGGGAGTAGTCAGCGCTATGATTTAGAGGATTTATGATTTTTCTTTGATGTTTTATGTCACATTTTTGGCATTGATTGCAAAGGGGGAGAGATATATGTGAAAAAAAAGCTTAACAAAATATTAGTCAAAGGGAGAGTTTGGTTTAGAACTTCATTTCCATATCATTTTGTGGGAGATTGTTGGTTGTCTTCCATAGGGGGAGACTTGTTTGGAATTTCTTGGCACTTGGATGTTTTTTACATCTAGTGTTGTCATCAATGCCAAAGGGGGAGATCGTTGGCGATTTGGAGGAATTGATTATGTGTTGTATTTATGTTTTATCATTGATGATGACACCGATTGTTTTGGTTACTTACCGATTTTCGGTTGGTTCTAGTAGAGTGGTTGATTATGATATTGGTCTGGTAGGATCCAGTATGCTTTGGTTTGTGAAATTAGTTTGGATTTGTCATTTATGCTATTTAGATGTATATCATGATCAGCCGGTTTTGGATTATATGCCTCAAGATCTATCATTTGTTCTTGTAATCCTTTTGGTCATCGGTAAGGGTTTTACCGATAAAGCTTTGTTGAAGATCTTTTGATGCACATGATAGGTAGTGTTGGCGCGACTTCTAGATGGTTTTTGAGATGTTGTTAGTTATTATGGTCGTGTTCCAGTTCATTGGTAGTGTTGCATTTGGTTTATGGTGACCTATTTTGGGTCTAGTATTATCTAGGTTATGGACTTGTTTATGTAAAGTGTTGAAGGATGTTCCTGATGCATTACCTGTCAGATTTAATGATTGGCTTACATTGTTTTCAGCCTAAGATGACATGGTTGATCATTGGATTACAGGTTTATGTTACAAAATTATTGTATTATCTTTTAGGTGGCCAACCTAATTGTTTAGATCCTAGGTTGGTATAAATATGATGTAAGATCTCTTTGTAGATAATAGGGAAATGGATAGTTCAATGTTATGGTTAGCTGTATGTGAATAATATTGTAATCATATGCACAAGGTTTGGTTGATCATAGGTAATCGAATTGGGTTTATGTAAGAGGTTTAAAATATCTGATATTGAGCTTAACCAGAACTGTACTCAGGCATAGGAGATTCTATACTTGCAGTTCACTCTTCCTTCTCGATTGTAGTCAGATGTTTTTGTAGTTAGTGAGGCTCCTTTTTGTGATGAGTAGTGCACTCTAGGCTATTGGCCTTCCTGCATGTGCAGGCCCCTCGTATTGTATTCACATACTTACTGCAAAAGTATTATTTGACTGTGGGAAGGCTTCCCACTGTGGTTTTTCCCTTTACCGGGTTTTACACATACAAATCTTGGTGTCATGTGTTATGGATGTATGGTAACTGTTCTCTTATTTATGTTTATGTTTAATTATTTTCTCAGTCATTCTAGTATTTGGTTATGTATTCATGTATTAAGTTTATATGTTCTGGTAATAAGGATTTAAATACTTAAAGTTATGTAATCTGCTCACAACTGATTCAGTCCCCCTCCCCTCTCAGTTGTGCTCTGGTTATTTGAGCTATCCAACATTTTTTACCTTTTTGTCCCCTTGCAATTTTGGAGTGACAATGCCATTTTTGGACTTGGCTGCTAACAAATTTCACCTGCCATCATCCTAGTTTGGAAGGCAGCAGGAGCTGGCACCTTCAGCCCACTTTTTGGACCTGATGTGATACAATACACAAGGAAAACCAAGAGCAGCCATCTGCAGGCCTACAACCTCGGAGAAGGACTTCTCAATAATAAGGAATGAATGAATCAAACAGAGAAGGGCACGCCTGTAAGGATATTTTTTAATTGTACTTCTTCCTAGTTAGGTTTTCATCTTGTGTACTCATTGGCCTGAAGCTTGTTTTTCTCCCTTATGTTATAAAAGAGAGTTCGAGGCCTTGAGTACTATTCTGAAAATTGTGTGATCATATGTACTAGGAGAAGATCTTAATAAAAGAATAAAGTTATTGTAGAAAATTGCACTACAATTTTGTGAATGTACTTATTTTAGTTTGAAGATCAATAAAGAATACATTCTTTGTTTTGGTCTCATATTGTTGATTCATGTGTTATATGCATTTTTAATACTAAGAATGTTTTAACCTTGTCTTTTCAAAATGGTAATGTGTATGTTTTGATAGGTTTCATTTGAAGAAAATGAATTAAATTCTATCAAGAATACATTAACATAGTGTGAATTGGTATGAGATGAGTTGAGGGTGTGTTATTCAGATTGAATACTTATATAAGGCGTTTCTGTTCAAAGATCTAAGTTTTAAAAGCTAAAATGCACATTGTTGTGAGTGTAGTGATTTTGTTTTGACTCTGTATTCCCTAAAAGATAAGCACTGGTCATTATTTCCATGTTTCAGAACCAATCATTAAAAAGTATTTGCTTTCAGTACTAGGATTAGTTTAAGAGTAGCATAAATTAGAACCGGTTTCAATGTACCAAAAGATGACATAAGATAATGTCTGAGCCAAGAGTACAATTTTTTTCATTCTTTGCTTAGTATATTTTCATTGAAACATCTTCTTAGAGTATAGTGTCTTGTGAAAGGAGTGAGAATATCAAAGTAACACTGTCATAGGGATAACCACCTAGGTTTTGCAGAGCCTAAAGAGTAGAAAGTTGTAGTAAGGGCACTACACTTTTTTCATTGGCCAAATCCAGTCCTATTTCTTAACCATGAGTTAGTGGCTATTTCTCTAGAGTATAGGAACCTATCGATTTGAACACCAATAGAATAAATTTTGATAAACAACAACCATTGATTGATTTATTTTTTATCTGTAAATAGCTAGATAGGCCAACACCTCTATTAATTTTTTAAAAAGGAGGGAGGTACATATTGGGGGTGCCTATAGACCGTTAATGACCCATATATTCAAAAACCATAGATCATTTCCAAAATTTCAAAAAAAGCCCACTACCTCTCATTCCTACCATATCGGTGTATTCTGCTATTACATATTACCATAGGTAAAACAAAAGGTAAAATAACAAATATTGACATAGATAAACAAAACTTGGTCGCACCCTTAGCCTAAATCCTCCTCTGAGTCTGTCTCATTCATTCACATTTCCAGTGCAACCAGGGCATATGCTACCATAGGGAACTTTGCATTGCATCCCACATGTGAAGGGCCTTCTGTGATCTACACAATATCTTTGTCTTGATTTGGGTACCACAACTCCACTGTTTCTAGCTCCTAGTCATTCCCATCCAGCTCCACCCCCTGCTCATCGACCACAATGTCCTATCGCCCCACAAACCCTTCTGAGATTACCTAGTCTTTTAGATTGAAGGGGTGGGATTATGCAAGACCTCCAAATATGTAGATCATGAACGTTAGACTTTGATTGTGCTCTGCAAAGGTTTCTCTTAATTGTCCTAGTTCTGGAGTCTGTATGAGCCCATATTTTTTCACATTCATGCACTTGGTTCGATAATAGAAACCATCGAAGGGAATTCTTTCTCTCCATCAATATTATCGAGCACTTCCTCTATTCCACCCAAAAAGGAGTGTCCAAACACCATCTAACACATTTTCTTCATGTGTGGCTTGAATATTCCTAGATGAATCCCTATATCTAAAAACATTGTCAGGCTATCAAAATTTACGTGATAGTGATACCTAGGGTGCAAAAATTTTGTCCCCAACAATATCTTCACCCAATGCAAGACCAGGGGATGACTAGACTCCACGACTTGCCCAAGCCTCTTGTTTTAAATTTCTCTCAGAAAGGCCATTTGTTTTTTCATAGCCTCCAAGAGAATTGGAGTATCCATACACGCAACTCAGAGAGAAAGCCTACAATCTTCTTAAAACTTGTGCACAAAAAGGATGCAGAAAGACATTTATAAAGAAACCCGATGGATGACTGAGGGTTATATTATCCTTAATTAGGCTTGTACTCTAAGTCTCTTCCACATTTACCAATGAGTGCGAACTCATGACATATGAAGGCTAGTACAATTTCTAATTCATTAATCAGGATATGTGTCATCTCCATATAACCTATATTGTCAGTTCATATCCTTCAAGATCACATGAATCATTATAGCTATGGGAGGTAAATGCTCATTGCTTTGTTTGTTCTTTTGCTTCTAGAGGTGTGTGATGTAGAAAGGTCATGAGGAGAACTAGTCAATTCCTACTCAAAGGCTCAATGTTACAATGTCCTGTGCATAATGAAAGAATCAGTGGCTTTATCAGTGACCATAATGTTGTGGGAGCATTATTAGGAACTCCCATTCTTTCATCACTCTAGTTGTTAGAGTAAAATGACACCCCTGTAACTCTTTCCAAATCCACCCATTCTAAATAGGACATCAGGAAAGATCTATCTAGACAATACATTGGCATCAACCTTATTAACCTAGGACCATTTATGATGTACTTAGGACTTAGTATATCTCCTGCAAAAATCCCTTCTGCAGCTGCAATCTTTTGCATGCAGCTACAATATTTTGCATCCAAATATCTTCACATTACTAGCACAATCACACACTTATCTAAGAGAAACATTTCCTAAATGCAAATGTATAGCCCCCTAGACATTTTTATCATTTCCTCTCATGTCCTTGAGGAAATGATTCTCAATTTCCATGTTGTAAATAATGGCGACAACATGTCATTTAATTCTAGCAATCTTACACTGAGAATACCTTGCAAAATGCTCTCGAATTGGGTGAATCTTGGTTGTAGAAAAACTAGTTGGATGCTTGAAAGAATTTGATGGCAGGTTGCATCACTCCATGGCCTATAGTGATAAGAAAGCCTTTGGCACTCTACAAACTTAACATCAATTGAACATCATGTGTCACTTCTTTCTTGGATTCCTCAAACTTGATTTCAACATTCAAATGCACCATCAAATGGTCTTTACCAAGACTACCTAGCATATTTTTTCTTATGTGGTGCTACATAGCGACACACAAATGGTTTGGCCAACTTAGCAACAGGTTGGCCACTCGCTGGGGCATTGGAAGGTTTACTTGCCTTTACAAAAGATGATTTTTTTTATGAACTATTTGGTCCTTTATTTATATACTTAAATTTTAATTATAGAGTTAAAGTTAACTAAGTATAATCAATGAATAGACTATAGTAAATTCATTCATGAATGGCCGCTAGATGTTAGAAGATCAACAACAGAAGCTCTATTTCAGACAGATGTTGTGAAGCATAAAAAATGTTCAGAATGTTTCTAGAAATCCATGACATGTGTCGGTGTTACCAGTAGTGCTCGTTAAAATTAATAAAAATTTGCGACTACATCGACTATTGTACCCATTGTAACATTTTTTCTTTAAGGGTTGTGGTTAAGTGAAGTTTTCTTTGGACTAACTAGCTAGTAGCTAACCAAGAAGATTTCAAATTTAGAAATGAGATTGAGGGATGCAACAAAGTCTGCTAGTGTCAGTCCATGACCTGTGTATTCACCAGTGAAAATTCGAGATTCAAATTCCAGGTAAAATACCAGACACATATACTCTCTTTGTAAAACCTAGGGTTTCAGATTTACATTTTTGAGCTTGTGTAGTTGTAGAACCATCTCTTAACCATTACCAGTGATGGACAAAATGAAAAGAACAACAATAGGAAATATATACTATACCGAAGTAACCGAACTAGTTAAAACCTCAGGTTTCACTAATGAATATTGTTAACATTATTTCAACGAAAAATCCGTAGGTGACATTTTTGATCAGGTGGTACCCCTTTCTTTTTGACTTTCTAGCTATGCTTAACGCATGAAACGTGCAGGCTAGATGTCATCTTGGCATTGTTACTGATGGCTCATGTTTTCTATTTGAAGTTAGGGGGAACACGGATTTTCCAAGTGGCTTGGATTTTGATGACTGAGCATTCCTTTGGCCCCACCCTACATTGTGCGAAGATAGGGACACATGATGCCTTCACGTTGCCCATTCTATTTTTGTTTCTACGATCTTTTGTGGATGTCCTCAGAGCTACCACATGTTTTCCATGGTGACCTATCTCTTAGGTTGCAGTTCGTATCAAAATTTTATGTTCAGGCAGGTATGGAGATCATCGCGATAAGGTGGAAGTAACAACCTCTGAGGTGGTTTTACTGGGTGTATTCCTACAGGATGCCATGATAGTGTTTTTTGGTCAAAAGTGGTTACGGGAGGATGGCTGATGCTTTGAACTATTAGTTGAGCCGAGGGATCTATTTATGCTTTGTTTTTTCCCATTTTAGGGGTTCAAAACTTTTATAAAAAAGAGACAATTAAGTATTCTAGATAGGAATTAAGCCTTTTAACTGTTATTTTTTCTAAGGAAAGGATAATCAAATTGTGCCTGTGGCCTCTATGATGCCTATCTTTCAGCATGTTGTGATAGTTTTCTATGCATTCTTGTAAATCTGATAACCTTGGAGATATATGCCTAATTCTCCATCAATTAAACTATGTTTTGCACTTGTTATCTGGTGGATGAATGATATATGTTTCTCTATGTTAAAAGGAATCTTGGTTGTATCTTGATTGTAGTTTTGTTCAGATATATAGATCGTTGAATGGGCTTTAAGACCAAATGTTTCTAGGTTTTATATGTTGTTTATGCTTTTCCAAAATGTTCTGGTGCATCACCTAAATAGTTTAGATAATTTTTCTTTTAGTTTCTTCTTTCGCTTTTCCCCCAATCACAAGGAAGAGTCAACTTCTTAAATTTGGAGGTCATTCAGTGAGTTTTGCGCAATAGGTCTCCCATCAGTGAATTTCGTATAAGGCTGTTTGGTTTCAAAGTAAAATTTAGAGTCAACAATTATTTTTCTAGCATGCCTAGTGGGACCATAATTTTGAAAAATCCTGAGCTAGTTTATGAGTCACAGGCCCATTACTAGGAGACAAACAACCCTAAATCCCAATTTACTCCTACCATCCCTGGTAAATGTCCATTCGGCTATAGCCTCTTCTTCCTAGAGCTTACCTATATTCCTTATAGTTGCCCTTACAATAATGGCACACGTTCCTCTTGGAAATTTTGTAACATGGAATAACATAATCCCTCTCATTCCCCCCACTCCACCTGTAGTATGGGGGCCTATTCCCTCTGCCACGCTAAAAGTCATCCCTAAATTTGCTGGAGAATGTTATAAGACCCTCGAGGAACATCTATAAGATATAGCCAATGTCTGCACCATCCACGGTATCATCGAGAAATATGTAGCCTTGAGATTTCTCATAGCCTCTTTCAAAGGAAGAGCTCTAGATTGGTACAGATCCCTAGGTCTGAATACTATAGCAAACTGGGATCAACTGGGTGAGCACTTCTTTAAGAGATTCTCTGACAAGGCTGATAGATCATCGTTGCTACACCAGTTGATTACGATAAAGAGGGCCCCTCAAGAAGCACTAACAGAATTCAACTTAAGATTCTAGAGGACCTAGGAAATAATACCTTTTCCTATAGATATGGCATTCTTATTTTATCTAAAAGCCTTCAATTCTGACATATCAATAATGATCCAATCTCTAGGAGGCATTACCCTCTCACAAGCATTCAAAATAGTGGTCCAAGTAGAAAATAACCTGGTCGATGCAAGGAAGCTCGCGCCACGCCCCCTAATGTAAGTCTTTCCTAAGCTATCTAACCAAGCCTCTAAAGAGGCCACGCCCAACACATATTCTCCTCAATCCATGTATATGTACCCTGGCCCCCAATAAGAATATGCCCCTCTACAATTGTCTTTGGCCGTAGAAGTTAGCGACATGAAGAATTTGTTGAGAACTTTCTCCAACAAGATTGTCAATCTTAAAAGGGCCCAAATCTCACCTGCTAGACCCCTTTTTCAACGAAATTTCCAAGGGAATAGACCCACATACCAGAAAAACCAATATGTAAACAATCATGCTGATAAATCCACCTAGCCAAACGGTCAAATAGTCTTGGACCCCAATCCTTTGCAGACCATTTATCCCAACACTGGTATGGAGTTGATAGTGGGGAAAAATAATCTAGCAGATGATACTAACTCTTCATGTTTTCCAAGCAATAATGCTCACACTCCCAAAAATTGTCCGAGGGGTAATTTGTAGCAAAAAATTGTAGAGCAATGGAGCCTAGGCATGATACTAGATGAGTCAGTTTATGCGTCTCCTAGCATGGATAATGCATCTCTCATTGACCAACTGCAGGGTATGTCGATGCAACAAGAAGCAGAGATAGATCTAGACCATGCACTATTCTCTTTGATGGAAGATGAAGATGTCATACTCACCAATGATGCAACTACCTTAAAGGAAGGGGCCCCCCTCATGAAATCAGATTACAACCTCAGCTCTAAAAGATGCTTCACTGGGGAGAATACAAACTCACTAGGGAGAATGTCCACAGATAAAGCTCCTGAATAACCCACGGTTGCTCCCACATACCCAAGGAAGGAGTTTATCACCTATAAACCAAGAGAGCCAAAAGTGTCGGCGCTGACAATATTAGACGTGGTGGAACAACTAAAGAAAACCTTAGCCAACATCTCCTTGTGGGATCTCCTTAGTATCCTAGAGCAAAAGAATCAGCTGAAAGAGGCCATGTCCGACACTAGGAAAAATGCAAGCAAAAATGCCACAAAAACTCCACAGATCAGTGAAGAAAGGTTTCAGCCCTCTACATATAGCTCATACTCTCCAACCATGTTAACTAATGAAGTCACACCTCCTAAATCTCAAATGAAAGGTAAGAACAAATGAAATCCTTTCTACCTAACCCTCATAGTCAAGGATAAACTCTGTCATAGTTCTATGATAGATTCTGGTGCTAGCACTTTTGTCATGCCTAAGCAAATCGTTGAGGTTTTGAATATCAAATACGAGTCTTTAAATAGAGGTGTTATGGAGTTAGATGGAAATAAAGTATAGATTGTAGGTCTTATCAAGAACCTTCTGCTGACATTTTTCACATGTCCTAGTGTCACTGTGTCCCAAGAAGTGGTAGTCATCAAAATCCCACCTATTTTTGGGCTCTGCCTTTCCCGAGATTTTACTACCAAAATAGGAGGTTACTTGTCCTTAGAGTTGTCTGACCTTATCCCCCGCACTCAGTGTGGTACCAAACTCAAAATCCTTTTAGAGCCCCTTCACGCTGAACGCATAGCAGATCAAGCCATGCTTAATTTTGAACCCACTCATACTTCCATCTCAAATGAAGAAAGGAAAACCGTAGAGCTCCTGGAGGATGAAGAAGTGACTGGGGATATTCCACCCAAGAAGGAGATTTTCCTAAATGAATTCATAAAATCTAATCCATACTCGAACTACCATGGCACTAGTCTAGGTACCTACTGCATTTTTGATGAAAACTAGGTCATCGCAAAACTTACCAAGGAACCATTTTCTAAAGAAGAGTTGTCCTCTACGCTTTGGACCCTGCACTTTGATGGTGCAAGATGCAAAGTAGGTTTAGGAGCTGAGATTTTCCTCAATTCACCTCCAGGTGAATGGATCCTGAAGGCCTTTTGTCTACAATTTGCATGCTCAAACAATGAAGAAGAGTATGAAGAACTGATCCAAGGTTTGATCTTGGTAGAGAGGTTGGGTATTACGCAATTGAATGTTTTGGGTGATTCTGAGGTGGTGGCACACCAAGTTTGAGTACTCTCCAATGCCAAACATGTCCGTATGAGCTCCTACCATCATAGAACATGGGATCTAATTGAAATCTTCGATTCTTTCAATATCCAAAGAGTCCCTTGAAAAACAAATGCTGCTACTGATTAGATGGCTACAATTGGATCGCAATTTGACCCTACTATAGACCTGCTCACCAACTCCCAAATGGTTTGTGTGGTTGTATGCCTAGCTATTCCTAACAATGGCACCCACTAGCAAGTCTTTGAAAGTGATGAGAAGATTGCACTATTCATTCAAAACTCAGGGGAGTTTGCAGATCAACTACAACCTAAGGTGAAAGAGGCTTATGGGGACCAAATCATCTAGCTAAGATCCAACAAGCTTCCTAATGGGTTGATCACCATGGAAAATTTGTTCGACCATGATGATGCAAAAAATGATATGCAAAAGATTACAGCCGATAAAGGAGACTATACCGAAATGTTGGTAGGAGATAGGAGAGTACTCAAAGTAGGAAAAGAGGTTCCTCTAGAATACCGAGAGAGATTAGCCTGATATTGTGATGAATATGTGGGTGTATTGGTATGGTCCTATGAAGATTTGAAAGGTTATAATCCCAGCGTCATTCAGCATACCATCGAACTCACCAATGGAGCCAAGACGGTCTGACAAAAGCAAAGACCGGTCAATCCAAAAATTGATTCCCTGATTGCCCAAGAGTTAAGGAACTTGATAGAATAAAGAATCATCTAACTCATCAAGAACAGTACATGGGTGTCCAATCTAGTGCCCATGAGGAAAAAGAATGGAGACATCCAGCTTTGCATAGACTTCAGAGACTTAAACCAAGCATCTCTACAAGATCACTACCCTTTGCCACCCATGGAATGATTACTAAGCACGGTGGCGGGATCAAAAATGTTCTCAATGTTAGATGGTTTCTTGAGTTATAATCAAGCCTTGGTGAAGCCAGAGGATCAACACAAGAAGACCTTCACAACCAAATGGGGAACATTCGCCTATCAAAAAATGCCTTTTGGGTTGTCGAATGCCAGTGCGAATTTTCAAAGAGATATGGACTTAGCCTTCAAGGACCTCATCAACAAAATTATCCTTATATATTTGGATGACTTAACAGTGTTTTGAAAGCATAGAGAAGATCATTTTGATCATCTCGAGCTGGTGTTCCAAAAGTGTCTAAAATTTGGGATCTCTTTAAACCCCAAAAAATGTATCTTTGGAGTCCCTCAAGGAAAATTACTAGGACATATAGTTTTAAAGGAAGGAGTCTCCATCGACCTTGATCAAGTTAAAGCAATAAAAGAGCTTCCCCTTCCTATCAATAAAAAGGGGGTTCAGTGCTTCCTAGGAAAGGTTAATGTTGTTAGCCACTTTATTTCTAATTATGTAAGAATTATAAGGCCTGTCACCCTGATGCTCAAGAAGGAAATGCATTTCAAATGGACTCTTGAAGCCAAAGAAGCTTTCGAGAAAATAAAAGATGCTATCTATTCAACCCCCGTGTTATCCAACCCAGATATGTGTAAAGACTTCAAAATGTATGTTTCCTCTAGTCACTATAGCATTGTTGTGGTTCTGACCCAAAAAGATGCAGAAAAGGGGAGTAAGCACCCTATAGCCTTCCATTAAAAAACTCAAAAGGAATATGAAGCTAAGTATAACTTCATTGAAAAGCATGCTTTGGCCATAGTCAAGGGCCTGAAAAAATTTAGGCAATTCATCATTTTCAATAAGACTGTCATGTATGTTTCTCATCCTATGGTTAGAGAATACATCATGGAAGGTGACATCACTGACAAAAGGGTGATCTGGATCACTAAAATCTTGGAGTATGACATTAATGTTAGGCCCACCAAAATAATCCGTGGCAAAGGTTTGTACAAATATATGACCCAAGAGCTCGATCCCCGAGAGACCAAGATAGCCACAAAAGAAGTCATGATGGTTACCTCCAAACCATCAGAGACATGCTGGATGGAGACCCGGAAACTTTTCATGAAGACAGGAAGCTTTCCCAAAGGCCTCCCCCATGAAAAGAAGAGATTCTATAGACTTCAAAATAACGGTTTCCACTTGGTGGATGGCATACTTTTCAAAAGAAATTTTGATGGGATCCTACTCCGCTACATGGACCAATGCCAGGCTGACAAGATCTTACATGAATTTCACTATGACTCGTCAGGAGGTCACTTTTCGGTGCAAAAAACCATCATTAAGATCACTCGTGCCAGATATTTTTGGCCCTCCATGTTCAAAGATGTGCACACCTTGGTGAGGGAGCGCAAAGAATGCCAGTATTACACTGGCAGGTGTAAGAAAGGTGGCAATGCCACTCAAACCCATAATGGTGGAGGAACCCTTTGCTCAATGGGGACTCGACTTCATAGGGATGATCAATCCCCCAAGCTTGATCAGACATAAGTGGATCTTAACCGCTATCGACTAGTTCACCAGATGGTTTGAAGCTGTTCCCCTAAAGAATTAATCAGAGACCAAGGTGCTGACATTCCTAGAGGACCCAGGGTGCCAATATGGTCCACCAAAGACCATAATATTAGATAACATGTGTGCATTCGTAGTTTCACGAATCATCCAATTTGCCCTCACCAAAGGTATTTACCTAAAAACCTCCTTGAACTACTATCCGCAAGGAAATGGGCTCGCGAACTCCACTAATAGGAATCTCATTAGACTCATTAAAAGGATAGGCTCAGAGTACAAGAGGGAGTGGCACCAGCACTTGAAGAGCGCATTATGGGCTGACTGGATAAGGACTCCCCATATAAGTTGGTCTATGGTAAGGATGCACTATTTCCCATTTCCTTGGAAATCCCATCCTTGCAGTTACTTAAGTCTACCAAAGTAGTAGAGAATGGTCCCATGGACGTAAGGTTGGCAGAGATTATGGAATTAGAAGAGGTGAGGGAAGAAACATTTGCATCTTTCTAGGATTGTAAGCAAATCAGCAAGAGGTGGTTCGATAGCAAAAAGAGTTTTGACCCAAGATTCAAACGAGGCGACCTTGTGTTGAAATACAATGAAAGAGTGGCCATACCTAATCAACATGCTAAGTTCAATGGGTTATGGGAGGGACCTTTCTGCATCATAGATTGCAAGGGTTTCTACTTGTTTGACCTTGAAGATATGCAAGGGGCCTCTCTCTGGATCTCGGTCAATGGGTTCCACCTTAAACCTTTTCATTAGCAATTTTTCCTAAATGTATATAATGTAAATAATGCTTTTGTGTGCCTTATTTATTTAATTATTCCCAGTCATAATCTCATGTAGGAAAAATGAAATCACAAGATATGTCATGATTAAGAAAAAAAGAAAATTATTATATTATGGGTATTTTTTACAATTCATTAACAGGCCTCCGGCCTAATTTTTATAAAAAGAAGCAAGATGAAGCCCTTGAAGATAGGCCACCATTTTCTCAAGGATCCTCTCCATCTTCATCATCCTCCATCTAAAAATCAGGGTCTCCACTATCATCTAAAGTATCCTCTCCTTCTGACCACTCATGGTCAGAAACACCACCAGGCACCCCAGCTATGGAAATAACAACTAGATTTGGTTGAATGTGCAGCGTCAAGACCTATGGAAAAATGTAATCCCTGAAATCGATGTACCATTTGGTACCATACGGAATAGGAACTATCAAATGTAATCGGAGGAGGAACTCTGCAACAAGATCTGCTTGAAAATAATGGGATGGCAATGTCATCGTCCTCAGACCTCCAATAAATGGGTGCCAAGTCACCTCCTTGCCAGAAGTAATGAAGTGCATCAGATTTGATGCTATAGGAAGGCCTCTCAAAGGGACATAATATGCCACCACATCTTCCAACCCCCCCAGATAATCCTGGGAGAAAAGTGCCTTGGTGAGCTTCGAGGTCAATAGCCCAGCCATTCTGGAATCTAGCAACGAAGCCACAAAACACGAACAAATGTCCGTGTTTACATGGTATTGGTCCACGTTATCTATAAAATCCTCGCCAAGCACCCATTTGATAGCAGCAATAATTAGAGGATTCATCTGCCTTGTCATCATTTGTAGCCTCCGGTCAAAAATATTTTCAAGGAAAGTGACCTGAGCCTTACTGTTGACGATTTTAGCAGGAGTATCCCTTTCCTGAAAGAAGCTTCATCCTTAAAAGTTGATACTATGTAAAAGAATGTTTGAAAAGATATATTTATATTGAATTCTTGGCTCAAGGTGACAAGTGGTAAAGACGCCAGTACTCCCAAACCCCAATGCTCTTATCATTTCTCATCAATTTGCACAAGTAGGTGAGGTATAATTCAGAGTTGGAAAATGTCATGCTCAGTTCCTCGAAGAAAGAGTTGATGCAAATAGACACCACGTGTATGTGTAAGTACATTATGTTTTAAACCATAATTCCTGTAGGACTCTCTTAACTTATGCGAACCCTATTGGCTATTGATTTTCTTGGTTAAGGAGGAGATCCATCCGGATGAGATTTTCATCTCAAGCGGATTTGATTAATGGTGGGCTAAATAAGTTTTCTCTTGGAAATCATAGATGGCAGCGCTCGTCCTTTTTAGGGTTAATTGCAACTACAAAATGAGTTGGTATACGTGCAAATAGACGCTCACCTTTAAGCACCCCATTTGCAAAAATCTAGGCACGTAGTGCATTAAAGGATTGAGGACGCCTGATATTCATCTTATTGCTCTTTTTGTAACCTAAGTGCACAGATTCTTTTGAAAGGTTGATAGAGAAAATCTCTCTTATAGAAAATGGAAGAATAAGCTACTTCCTCAAGTGTTGCTTAGAGAGGACTGTGGGTAGATGTTTTTGGGGAGCTCTCTTACTATTCCCATGCTATTTCTCCCATGTCAAAGTACCTGAGAACCAAGGTCAGGCCCAAGATGGTTACCTGCAACACGTTCACCATAATAGATTCTTTTGAAAATGTTGCCAATCCCGAGCTCCGCAAGTAGCCCAAAAAACTTAGGGAGGTTGCATGCAGTAGAATGCTTCATCACAGAGCAGAGCCGCAATCCATGGTGGCTCATTTCTGGAATAGTGGCGCACCCCAATTTGTGGTCCCTATGGTTCCTTATTGTCTAGAGTTCATGGATGTGAGCACCGACGGGTTCAACCCCATTTCCTGCTCAATCAACAACTTGTTCTTAAGAGTATTGATCTCCCCGGAAGCCATAAGGGCTATAACATGTTGTCCCATCTTTGAAGGGACAGAGGTATTCTTTGAGACTTCTATGGAAGAAGTTTGGAACACTAGAAGGGATGCCCTATCTTTTTTCTAGAGTGCTCTCAATCGGAGTCTGTCTTCCAGGCTCCCAAGACTCCCTTTGTCCTACAGTGACCTGAAGCATGATGAACTCAAAGATATCTCATCCACCCTTGCATGGCTATGTGGTCATGAAAATGACTGGGAAATCATGACCGCTATGATGGGTTTCCTTTTCAAATGTCATAAGTAGAGGGAGTCTCTCCATCTCAACTTCTTTGTCTTCATAACCAGAACAATGATAAAGTATCTATCAGAGTTTCAGCAGTTGCAGCATTTCAAATTCACCTCGGTCCTTGTCCATCTATTCTTGCACCAAAATGAGGTCTTCTTCAGCCAACACATGCAATTGGTTATCTGCAATGAGTCAGGGAACAAGATGTCAGTGTCAGCTTGGACACCCATTTTATTTGCTTCTTATGATGCATATCAATTTTCTGATGGTTTCTTAACTCTTGTCCTTAGGAACTTTAGTTCAATCCCTAATGAACCACTTGCCTGCTTCTCTCAGGTTCAAATGAATTGGATGTATAATGAACGCCCCCCCTGTGACTAGTTCATAGGTAGCAATTTCTCTTTTGTCTGAGTGCATGGTTTCTATGAGGAACCATTCCAACTACCTAACTATGTTACTGAGAGAACCCTTGCTCTTTAAATTGCATGATAGTTAGTAAGAATCCAAAGGGCCACCGGGGTGGGAAAGCATGACACCTACATCAATAAAGACCATAAGGCAATTGGCCCCATTACTCTAGTCCGAAGAAACATTATGAAGGAAGTCCTGACATCCAAGCTAGTGCAACTTGGCATAGTGGTGATTGATGATTCTTGGAGTTATGACCCAGATGAGTGTCTTAGTAGAAGAAAGAATGCAGCAAAGCACGAACCACGAGGCTCATGGGAGGGACACAAATCCACAGGTTGATGACCCAAATCTTTATGTGGGTATCAATGATTTCCCCATACTAAGGCGACCCTAGTGGTTGAGCTTCTACCCAGTTATGCAAAAGTATAACCCCGCAAATCCCATTCCCCAGGCAATGCTAGAAGCCATGACATTAGATTCTTGGCCCAGAAAGAAAAGGGAGGACTTTTGGATTTATCGGTAGGAGGTAAGTCAGCCTAGGGCAAACATTGGGAATTATCCTTTGGATAAGCGTTTGGAGCTAGAATGATGTTAATACAACAAATATGATGAAGAGACAGGCAATAGCTCACCACATGGGTACTCATCTCCCAAGGTGGCCCCATAGTAGGGCATTGAGGTTATAAGTATTGAAGACGAAGATAACGAGCCTCATATTTTCCTCCCTCTCGTCAGTTCCACTCATAGGCCCCGTTCCCAAGCTAGTAAGAGACAAGCTGACAAGTAGGCGCATGACTCCCCTCCTCATAAAAAGCAGTATCTAAGGTCTGCAAAGAAGAGTTCATCTTCTCAAGCCCTAGGGGTTCCCTCAGATCCTTAGTGGCTGGTGACTTCCATGTTTCAGGTATGTCCTTCTTTGCCTTTTTCTTCTACTCAAGCTAATTCTTCCGCTGCCCATCTCATTGCAATTTAGACCTAGATTCCCACCACCCTTACATTAGCACCTGTCGGGACACCGGTTGACCCTCAAGAAGCATTTCTATGGGTTTCCAGTCCATTCTCAACCCCCATTTTTATCCCCGCGGTATTTTCCTCTTAGATGCCTGAAACAACTACTGTCTCACGTAGGCTTGGTTTTGGAGAGTCCACTCCGCCCCCAATTGTTGGGGTAGCGTTTGTTGATATGTTCCCCTCAGGATCCTCTCTCTTTGTCCCATTGTTTTGTCCAACCACACTTTCACACCCTATTCAGACCGCTTTTGGTGGTCCTGTTTCCTAATTCCCCTTTGCGATTCCCCCTGGCACAGCATTTGAAGGCCAAGCTATTGCCAACCCAAATGATTACTAGCAGCTAGTTGCTTATTCCAAGACCACCCGTATTGGCAAGACTAGAAAACAAAAAGAGAAGGATGGTACCAAGCTAGCTTCTCCGCACCTACAGACACATTTCAACAAGTAAAAGGATAGTCTTTTCTTTGGAACCATGTTTCCAAAGGTTGACAAACTGGAAGCCCAAATGTGACCCAATGATTACACTCTACATGCTATCAGTGTCAGCCTCCTAAATACTACGGAGTTGGAAAAGGGCAAAATGATGGAGGAAACTTCAAAGGCCGTGTCTTTGGACTTCATTAAAAAGAGTCATTGCCTGAAGAAGATGCAAGCAAAGAATGTGAACATTTGAGAATCTTTGGCCCAATAGAGAAAAGAAGACAAACCTCGAAGAGAAGACAAACCTCGAAGTGCCAAGATCAATCGCTTGCAAGGTTTGCTGACACAGGATAATTTGGAGAAAGGAAAGTTGTAGTTTGCCCTTTATAATGTGAGTTTCAGTTGAAAGGCAAAGAGGCAACAAGAAATGTAGCCTTATAGGATTTTCTGAAGAAAGACCATGAGATCCAGTGCTAAACGTAGCTTCTAGAGATGCCACTGAAATACAAGCACAACTACATGAAGAGATCCATCTAAAAGAAGAGTACGCTTGACAACTAAGTGATGCGCAAGTCTTGATTTCAAGGGAGAAAGAGAGATTTGAAACAAAGTTCCATGGAAAAGAGAATGGCCTAGAGAAAGACAAGAGGAAATTTCTAGACATAGAGGTTTTATTGTAGCAGGAATGAGATCTCATGTCTCAACTCCAACAGACTGTGCAGGATGGGACTGTCAAGATCCTTGCTTTGGAGAGCCAAGTGTTCATCAAGAAAGACAAGTGTGGGGAGCTGCAACATGAAGTAACAACAAAGAGTGAGGAAGTCTCATGGCTGCTAAGTATTCCTCCACCCATATAGGTTTCTCAAGATTTTTCTCTGATCCTAGTAGAATTGTATGTTTCCCATTGGGAAATAATTAAGAAGAACAACCCCTTGTTGCAATGCATGCTGAGGTTCATCAGGGAAGTGCAATACCTCTGCAGTAAGGTGAGAGCCCTCATTAATAGGTCTTTGGTTGTCATTGGTCCCAAGATCCCCATTGCTTGGGACTTGATCCAGATGCTCTATGTGGCTCAATATGAAGAGTTAAGAGAGAAGGGAATAGCTGACCATCGACAATTGATAAAGAAGACCAATGTATTCATCAACCACCATGGAGTGATTATGCACATATCAGCGATGCTTGAGCCATTGCAGATCTCTGTTCCAAACATTAAGAAACGCATAGAGAGGTTTGTTTCATTAGGCCTACCTTCTCCATTCCTCGCAGATGGTTTTGTACTGGGGGTTGAGGAAGTATTAAATCAGGTCAAGCATTTGTAGTAGGACAAGACCTTCCTACAATGCTTGAACAATCCTATCTCAGCGGAAGAGGTAGAGCATCTCCTGCATCCCCTAGCCTAGCTCTATGTGCTCTTGAAACTAGTTCATGATGAACCAATAGGCTTGTCATTTGATGAGATAATCTATTTGGATCAACATTATTAGAACCTAGAAGCACAAGTATTTCCCTCCAAGGAAGAATGGTTCCCATCACAATAAGTCTTTGATCTACTCCGCCCTATCTTGACATGAATTCTGGTCTCCGAACTAGCAATATTGGGTTCGAGCATTCTGCAAGCAGAATGCCCCATTTTAGTCACCAAGAAATTTTAGCATGAAAGGAAAAGTTCGTAGGTGGCATTTTTTATCAGGTAGCACCCCTTTCTTTTTGACTTTCCAGCTATCATTAACACATGAAATGTGTAGGCCAAATGTCATCTTGGCATTGTTCATGATGGCCCTCTTTTTCTAGTTTGAAGTTAGGGGGAACGCGGATTTGACAAGTGGCTTGGGTTTTGATGACCGAGCATTCCTTTAGACCCCACCCTACATCATGCAAAGATAGGGACACATGTCTCATTTGCGCTGCCCATTCTATTTCTGTTTCTGCACTCTTTTGTGGATGTCCTCGGAGTCATTGTGTGTTTTCTATTGTGACCTCTCTCTCAAGCTGTGGTTCATGTCAAAAATATTTGTTCAAGCAGGAATGGAGATCATCACGATAAGGTGGAAGTAACAACCTCAAAGGTGGTTTTGCTGGGTGCATTCCTGGAGGATGCCACAATAGTTTTTGTTGGCATTTTGATGATGTTCTAATTGTCATTGATGGACACAAACTTGCTTTGTGTAAACTTTCTTGATGTATGAGTTATGCTCAACAGGTATTTGTTCCAACTGGTATTATGTATTATAGTCTTTTGACTATTGGCGTTTTGCAAAAGATGTTTACCAGTCACAATCTGACTAAAGACCTCAAGTGATATAAAGACCTCAAGTGGTTTGAGAATGTCAAGCGGTACGAAGGAACAAAGCGGTAGTTAACATTTTTCCAGTCTTCATTTTTGACAACCGGTAATCGGTAAATTCTATGAATCGGTATTAATCTATGATGAGTTACCAACTGGTATTTCCTTTGATAAGTTATCATCCACTGACACTTTGGCGGTGATTTTGTGTCATGTTACCAAATGTGTCTAGATGCACTTAACCTAAGAACTTTTAATTCAATCCTATTGGACCAACATGAAATCAGACTCCTTTGTAAGGACATCATGTATAGGGTTTTAGATGATGATAAGAATTTGTATGTGCGATCATAGAAGAGAAGATTAGGTCTGTGTGAAGAGTAGGAGTGTGGAGATATTGAAGACTGAAGTAATGCTGAAATGCATTAACAATGAGGTATCAAGGATCTAACCAAGCATACTGTGCTCATATCTAGATCACTCACTTGTTGATTACTCACATCTTTGACAAGTCTGAAACCCTTAATCGGGTAGGCCTAGCAAAGCCTCTATAAATCCTCTAAAAAGGTGGTTCACAACTATGAATCTGAAATCCTCTCACAAGGTAGTCTTTAACAAGACTTATCTCCTAACAAAGATCTAGATTCCTAACAACATCTGTTCTGGTGAAGAACAGTGTATAACCTTAACCGATCTGGTTTCTATTCTGTAGATAGTTACTTTTGAGTTTTTGATCACCGTGGTTTTCCCCATTTGGGTTTCCACATCAAAACATCTTGCGTTATGGTGATTGTGCTTCTATGGGTGAATGCTTTAATTTCTATTTGGTTTGCATTTATCCTAACTGGTTTATTAGTGAATCTGTTGTACCAGTTATCTACTAAACTATTTAGAAATTTGAGTACAGTGTTTTTTGGTATACTAATTCACCCCCCCTCTTAGTATTCATCAATTGGTATCAGAGCCAACCTTTATATAAGTAGCCACTTTGAAGGAGATATGAGGGAATACACTGTGAGGGAAGTTACTCATTGTCTCACTCAGACTGAGAGAGCCTATGATGAGCTAAAAGTCAAGTATAAAGCCTCTCTCACAAAAAGAAGAGAGCATGTTGAGAAACTAATGGGGCTTACTGAAAATAGTTCTTCTGATGAAGCAGACATGGATGCCCTAGTTGAAGAAGTTGAAAAACTGAATGAATCTAATGCCAACCTGAGAAGGGAACTGAAAGGACTGACTATCAGAATATGTCAAGAGCTTGAGAACTGAAGGAAAGCTGAAGATCTGGTAAAAGACAAAGATCATGAGATCTCCAAGCTAAAGCAAGAAATCAGTGCCCTTACCGCTCATCTCCAAGAAAGTAAAGTGGAAGAAGAAGAAATGCAAGGTGAACTAAACATGGCTATTTTTGAGAAAGCAACCTTGAAGGAATCCAATGCTTCTATTTCCAAAAAACTTATTGAGAAAAAGGAGATACTTGCCAAATTCAATCAAAGTACTGCTAAGCTAGAGCAAAAGCTTGAATCAGCAAAATAGGTAAAGAATACCACTGGACTTGGTTTCTCCGGTTATGAGGAAGGTGAGACCTCTGGAACAAAAGATGTAGCATCAAAGAAGCAACCAACATCAAAGGATAAAGGTAAGCAAAATTTTAAACCTGTTTTCTTTAATTGTCTCAAGGAAGGACATACTTCTAATGTGTGTAGAAATAAGGCCTACAATAATTTTCCTTATTTTCTAAACAATAAGCCTAGATCCAATAGATTCAATGGAAACTGCTATGCATGCAACAAGTTTTGGCATAGGGAATTTGAATGTGGTTTTGTTTTGTACAACACTAGGAGGTACCCTCCAAGGACTCAAGGAGTTATCCTGGAACCCACTGTCAACCGGAATCCAAACCAATATAATTCCTATGACCATCAGTTAGGTGGTGGTGGCTATAAAGTGACAACTAGTTGGAGAGCAACCTGTTTGATCTGTCATGGTAGTGGTCACATTGCTACAACATGCAGAAGGAAGAATGGTGATTGTGCTCCTATTGATGAATGCTTTATTTTCTATTTGGTTTGCATTTATCTTAACCGATTTATTAGTGAATCTGTTGTACCGGTTATCTGCTCAACTATTTAGAAATTTGAGTACAGTGTTTTTTGGTATACTAATTCACCCCCCTCCCCCCCCCTCTTAGTATTCATCAATTGGTATCAGAGCCAACCTTTATATAAGTCTAACCACTTGGAAGGAGATATGGGGGAACACACTGTGAGGGAACTTACTCATTGTCTCACTCAGACTGAGAGAGCCTATCATGAGCTAAAAGTCAAGTATAAAGCCTCTCTCACAAAAAGAAGAGAGCATGCTGAGAAAATAATGGAGCTTATTGAAAGTAGTTCTTTTGATGAAGCGGACATGGATGCCCTAGTTGAAGAAGTTGAAAAATTGAATGAATCTAATGCCAACTTGAGAAGGGAACTAGAAGGACTCACTATCAGAATATGTCAAGAGCTTGAGAACCGAAGGAAAGCTGAAGATCTGGTAAAAGAGAAAGATCATGAGATCTCCAAGATGAAGCAAGAAATTAGTGCCCTTACCGCTCATCTCCAAGAAAGTAAAGTGGAAAAAGAAGAAATGCAAGGTGAACTAAACATGGCTATTTCTGAGAAAGCAACCTTGAAGGAATCCAATGCTTCTATTTCCAAAGAACTTACTGAGACAAAGGAGATACTTGCCAAATTCAATCAGAGTACTGTTAAGATAGAGCAAAACTTTGAATCAACAAAACAAGTAAAGAATACCACTGGACTTGGTTTCTACGGTTATGAGGAAGGTGAGACCTCTGGAACAAAAGATGTAGCATGAAAGAAGCAACCAACATCAGAGAATAAAGGTAAGAAAAATTTTAAACCTGTTTTCTTTAATTGTCTCAAGCAAGGACATACTGCTAATGTGTGTAGAAATAAGGCCTACAATAATTTTCCTTGTTTTCTAAACAATAAGCCTAGATCCAATAGATTCAATAGAAACTTCTATGCATGCAACAAGTTTGGGCATAGGGAATTTAAATGTGGGTCTGTTTTGCACAAGACTGGGAGGTACCCTCCAAGGACTCAAGGAGTTATCCCAGAACCCACTATGAGCCAGAATCCAAATCAGTATAATACCTATGACCATCAGTCAGGTGGTGGTGGCTATCAAGCAACAAGTGGTTGGAGAGCAACCTGTTTGATCTGTCATGGTAGCGGTCAAACTGCTACAACATGCAAAAGGAAGAATGGTAGTATGAACAATGGATGATGGAGAACACCTAGAATGGTATGCTATCATTGCAACAAACCGGGCCACACTACCAGAACCTCCATAATGAGAAATAACCTATCGGATAATATACCGATCACTCCAGAAGGGAAGATTGATGTTGAAACCATTCAAGAAGGAATGAGTAAAACATGGAAAAAGAAACCTAAAGAAGTGTCACAAGATGAACCTATTTCTACACCTAGTGTGGAAGTCTCTGAATCGGCAAACTGAGCTTCAAAAAAGCTTAGGGGGAGCATATCGGTGAAATATTTGAACCCCCAGTTTATATCGGTAAAGACCTTAACTGGTATACATTACCTGTCAATCGACAGAAGATTTTGAAGTGGTAAAAGGCAAAATTAGGGTTTGTACTCTAGCGGTGGAGCATTTATTATGGTAGGTGAAAGATCGTTTAAAAATGATTTTTGACGCCATTTTCAATTATCTATTTTCGAGTGAAGAATTTTCAAGTGCAGAGTGATAAAGAGAAATTCGTCAAGCGATTCAAAGTGAATTCAAAATCTTCCAAAAGAATCCAAAGATCCTTTTCAATCAAT
Organism: Cryptomeria japonica; assembly: GCF_030272615.1. NCBI lineage: Eukaryota > Viridiplantae > Streptophyta > Pinopsida > Cupressales > Cupressaceae > Cryptomeria > Cryptomeria japonica. The sequence continues at coordinate 778,674,171 of NC_081407.1, forward strand.
CAGGTGAAGAACACCAAAGTGATAATCCAACAACCGAAGTGGTGTGTTGTGAGTGATATTGCGAAACCCTAAATTTCAAAGTGTGAAGGTATTTATCAAAAAAATTGTCTAGCATTTGATCATGCCTTCTGCATCGCACTCTAGTCCTAGTGCACCTATAGACTTAGCGAATTTTATTCAAAAGAAGATGAAATACAATGCCCTATCTCAGATACTTGCTGGAGTCATAGTTAAGGAAGATATTTCAGCTTATATTGATTGCATTTTTGGAAGACCTAGGATCCCTAGTGATCCATTCCCAGCTAGGTCTATTCTATGGGAATGATAAGAAAATTAAACTGGAATATAGCATCCTAGAGAGGAAGAAACTACACAATGTAGTTTATTTTCTTGGAGAGTTCACGGAAGATCACGTCCGCATTATCTTAAGCAGAGTACACGGTGATAAAATGTACCTCAAGCGGACGCATGATATCAAACCAGAAGCAATTCATGTCGTCATTGGTTTCTGTAACATTGGTGAGGTGCTAGCTTTAAGGAAGGTCATCAAGACTGAAATGACTAAGCCCACCATTTCTCAAAGCGACCAACAGGGAATGATTTTCAATCCCATCAAATATGACTTGGTTAAGTATGCTTGCATAGTGATCGGCTACCCGGTGTTTAATGCCAGCAGAATAAACTTTGTCCCTGCTGTTGCAGTGAATATCGCATACAAAAGGATTCAAGAAGATGCCTCATTTGAATTGTGTACCTGTTTGCAGAAGCAACTGCTATTGAACCTAAAGTCCATTAAATAGGATAATTCTTTAAGGTTCAGGTTTGGACAACTTTTGGTCAGTCTATTTTTCTACTTTCAAGGCTATTTTCCTAGAGTAGGTGATATTCAATGGTCCACTGACCAACCAGTTACTAAGAAAATTAGGGAAAGTCTCCAAGTGGTGAGAGCTAGATATCATGAGGTTTTGAATAAATATTTTGATGAATTCAAGCAGCAAATGACCCAAAGGATGAGGATTTCTAGAGATATTGTAAAGAAATATGAAGATGATAGCTACTTTATTATAAAGGTAGATGAATTCATAATGGAAGTGGTAGAGCCTAGAAAGGAAGTAGTAGAACCTATGGGGTATGAAGTGATGTACGACATGTTGGATAGGTATGCCTCTACCTTGATTGCCTCACCTTTATATACAAAGAAAAAGTGAACCGACACCTACTTGGAAAGGGTAACACTGGTTGAAGATCCTACAGTAAAAAAGGGAAAGGCAGTGCCATCGGTATCGGCACCAGTTACCTCAGCCAGCCCAAAAGTGACCAAGCGGTCACCTGTGAAGAAGACATCGGAAGTTGCACCCACTAAAGTATTTGAGAAGAAGCGGAAGATCAAAAACAACTCACCAATGTCAAAGGATACCGTACCGGAAGTGCAGCCTAAGAAAACCAGGCAATCAAGCAAGAAGGCTAAATCTATCAGTAATGCACTTGCATCATCAACACTAGTAAATATAGACATCTCTTCTTATAAGCCTCTGACACATTGTCAAAGGACTTTAAACAATATTAAGAGAAAGGTGCTTGATGACTTAAAATAATATTTTGATGATTTTTCTGATAATGAGAAGGAAGAAGTAGAGAAGGAAATGATAAAATATCTATGTGTTAATGACCAGTTGCCATCTGAAATTAGATCGGTGACACCTGATTCCTTATACAATTCTTTGGACAACAAATGGCGTATTGCCATTGAGAAAGAACGAGAAATAAGGGAGAAAGTCTTTGCTTAGTACTTTCCCGATGCCTCCAATTCTGAATTGTTTGAGATAATGGAGAAGAATAAAGGACTCTTCTTCATGAGAAGAAGAAGACTCAAGTTGCTAGAAGGCAAAACCTCTGAAGTGGAGAAGGACACTCATCTACATGCCAAAACTATTGTCCAGTTACATGAAGTGGCTGAGGCCAACAAGAAGGCCGAACAAGAACCTGAACTATCCTCAGCCAAACCGAATGAGGTATTTGATGGTGAAGGAGAAAGAGTTATAGAATAGGTGGACACTATTGATGTTGATGCATTGGATGTTGAAGATATCACTCCAGATGTAGAGAAGGAAAAGGCTGTTAAGGAGAAAGGAGAGAAAGAGGAAGAGAAAAAAGAAAGAGGAAGAGAAAAAAGAAAGAGGAAGAGAAAAGGAAAGAGGAAGAGAAAAAGAAAGAGGAAGAGAAAAGGAAAGAGGAAGAGAAAAAGAAAGAGGAGGAGAAAAAGAAAGCAGAAGATAAGAGGAAACAAGAAGAAGAGAAGAGAAAAGAATAGGAGAAGAGAAAAGAACAGGAGAAGAGGAAAGAAGAGGAGAAGAGGAAAGAAGAGGAGAAAAAGGAGGAAGAAGATAAGAAGAAGGAAGAACTAAAGAAAAAACAAGGAGAGGAACACAAGAAGAAAGAAGAAGAAAAAGAAAAGCAGCAGAGGAGAAGGAAGCAGAACAAGCCAAACAAGTGGAGACTCCCAAGGCAATCGACAGTCAAGCCAAACTGGTTGACATCGCTAGTCCTATTGATCTCCAATTTGTAGATGAATTTGAGCTCCTTCAAAGCATAAAGCTTGCATAGAAATGATTGGAAGCATTGAGGAGGAAAAAGGAACAAGATGTTATTCAAACTGTGGTTGATACTCTTACCAGTTTGATTCCTGGTACTAACCTTCCCAGTACCGATTCCTCTCTCTCAAAGTTGAAACTTTAATGTACTATTGTAGAGGACCAGGTCCAATGCCTGGAAGAAGTTGCTAAAGCAAATGCAAAGAAGAAGCATGAAAAGGAACTCAACACTGCCTTAGTTAAGAAACTGAATGAGCTCCTATCTCAACTTCAGAAACAACAGAAGGACATAAGTATTGCTATGGATGAGGGCAAACTCCTGCTTAGAAAAATCAGCCAACCCCATCTATTTTGTGATGATGCGCTCACACAAAAAGATAAACTCCAATCAGATTTGCAGGCATACATAAGCAACTTCAAGATGCCATATGATTCCTTCACTACATATGGGCAAACAATTCATCGTTATCAGCTTCAGTCTGCTAGGATAGAAGTGGATATCAACAATCGGTCAAGAGATTTGTAGGAGCTTCAACAGGTCTTATTACCCAGACTGCAAATTCTTAAGAAGTGCTTTCTCAATCTGGAAGCCCTAATGGTAACTCAAGAGATGAGTACTATTGATACCATGGAAGAACATGTATCTCAGATGCAAACGAAAAGTGAGGTTGCTACCTCATTACTTGAGTCATGGTCATTAGCCATGAAGACTTTTTTGCAGGATTTTAAATCTGTTTTTGACAAGTTTCATTCCTTATTGTCATAAACATTTACTCAATTTTAATGATAATGAGAAATAGGGGTTATTTTGCAGTACTTTGTCATTGTTGGCAAAGGGGGAGTAGTATTTAAAATTTTGGTGAATGTTACCATTTCATGTTACCTCTTTAAGGGAGTAGTATACATTGTAATTTCTGCAAAAGGGATAGGGTATATGCTTAGGGAGAGTAATTTTATATATGGCATATTTTTGTTGTAAAAACACTTAGATGTCAAAATTTTCCTAAGTGTTGCCATCAATGCCAAAGGGGGAGATTGTTGGCATTTTGATGATGTTGTGATTGACATTGATAGACACACACTTTCTTTGTGTACACTTTCTTGATGTATGAGTTATGCTCAATAGGTATTTGTTCAAAAGCGGTAGTTAACATGTTTTCATTCTTCATTTTTTACAACCAGTAATCGGTAAATTGTATGAACCGGTATTACTCTGTAATGAGTTAGCAACTAGTATTTCTGTGATGAGTTATCATCCACTGATACTTTGGCGGTGATTTTTTGTCGTGTTACCAAATGTGTCTAGATGCACTGAACCTAGGAACTTTTAATTCAATCCTATTGGACCGACATGAAATCAGACTCCTTTGTAAGGACATCATGTCTAGGGTTTTAGATGATGATGAGGTTTTGTATGTGTGATCATAGAAGAGAAGATTAGGTCTATGTGAAGAGTAGGAGTGTGGAGATATTGAAGACTGAAGTAATGCTGAAATGCATTAACAATGAGGTATCAAGGATCTAACCAAGCATACTGTGCTAGTATCTAGATCACTCACTTGTTGATTACTCACATCTTCGACAAGTCTAAAATCCTTAACCGGGTAGGCCTAGCAAAGCCTTTGTAAATCCTCTAACAAGGTGGTTCACAACTATGAATCTGAAATCCTCTCATAAGGTAGTCTTTAACATGACTTATCTCCTAATAGAGATCGAGATTCCTAACAGGACCTGTTCTAGTAAAGAACATTGTATGACCTTAATCGGTCTAGTTTCTATTCTGCAGATAGTTGCTTGTGAGTTTCTGCTCATCGTTGTTTTTCCCATTTGGGTTTCCACGTCAAAAAATCTTGTGTTATGGTGATTGTGCTCCTATGGGTGAATGCTTTATTTTCTATTTGGTTTGCATTTATCTTAACCGATTTATTAGTGACTCTATTGTACCGGTTATCTGCTAAACTATTTAGAAATTTGAGTACAGTGTATTTTGGTATACTAAATCACCATCCCCTCTTAGCATTCATTAGTTTTTTGGTCAGAAGCGGTTGCAAGAGGATGGATGATGTTTTGAACTATTAGCTAAGCTGAGGGCTCTATTTATGCTTTGGTTTTTCCTATTTTAGGGGTTCACAACTTTTATAAAAAAGAGACAATTAAGTATTCTAGATAGGAATTAAGCCTTTTAACTGTTATTGTTTTCTGAGGAAAGGATAATCAAATTATATTTGCGGCCTCTGTGATGCTTGTCTTTTAGTATGTTGTGATAGTTGTCTATGCATTCTTGTAATTCTAATAACTATGGAGACATATATGCCTAATACTACACTGATTAAACTATGTTTTGCACTTGTTATCTAGTGGATGCATGATATATGTTTCTTTATGTTAAAAGTAATCTTGGTTGTATCTTGATTGTAGTTCTGTTCAGATATATAGGTTGTTGAATGGGCTTTAAGACTAGATGTTTCTAGGTTTTATATGTTGTTTATGCTTTTCCAAAATGTTCTGGCGCATCACCTAAATAGTTTAGATCATTTTTCTTTAAGTTTCTTCTTCCCCTTTCCCCCCAATCACAAGGAAGAGCCAACATCTTAAATCTGGAGGTCATTCAATGAGTTTTGCGTGATAGGTCTGTCGTCACTGAATTTCCCATAAGGTTGTTCGCTTTCAAGGTAAAATTTAGAGTCAACAAATACCATGATATTTTTTATCCTTTGCTCCATGGTAAGAGGCAAATAACATAAATTAGATTTGCATTACATAATAAGTGGGAAACTGGAACTAAAAAGTCAACAAATAGCACTAGAGGGTCAAATTGAAAAGTTTATAACCATGAAATAGGAGCGAAAACAAATAAAATTATATTGTGGGATGTTGGATTTGAACACATGATGTTACCTCAAGTTTTCCCTTTCTCAAAAATTTTCATGTTGTGGACCAAAACTATGATGAAAGTAGAAGAGAAATTGTTAATAAGAATACCCAGAAGGAAATTTTATTCATCACTAAGAAAGAATTTAACAGTTTGTTGGACATAGGGCTTGGAGCAGAAAACTCAAACATCCACATTGACCTAGAAAAGAATGCAGAGGAATATGAACCCATCAGTGAAGACGAGAAAGATAGATTTGTTAGAGGTATAACAGTTGAAGGTGTCAAATTGGATCACAACCATAGGCCTCCTTATAATGTTGATACTTTTGTGCCATGGGTTAAGGATACTATTTCCTTGCTAACATTTTGTCTCAAATTGGAAAGTGATAGGATAGTGTGTGCAAGCCTTCTTCAAATGATATTTAATATCCATTGAATTCCTCAACTAGTTAGACATAATTTTGTTGAACACGTTGTTCAATCCATGCATAATCAATTTTTAATGATTAAAGGAGGTATCTATAAGACACTTATGTTCACAACCTACTTGTATCATCTTCTTCTAGAAACATTTCATGGAATGTTCAAGCCTAACAAGCTTAAGATTCAGGTGTACAAGAAAGACAACGATAGAACAGTGGCTCCAATATATGAATGGACACCTAATATAAGGATGCATGATAAAAGAGGGAACTACACCCATTTTGTAGACTTCTTTTTGGCACCAATGAATTATGAAATTAAAGACACTCCAAAGCCTAGATTGCCTGTGTCTTGTAGAGATTGCATTCAACTCAGATCTAAAATACAATTGGCAGACTCGTTCCTCATGAAAGAATATATAGTGTTAAGCACGCCTACAACCCCACAAACTTAGAATACATGTGAAAAAGAGGTTTTTTGCATTCAAATATGTATGGTAGATGAAGACTGTAGATGAACTCTTCTATGGCCAGCGAAAGAGGACCATATTTCCTTCATTACCTTTCTCATGTGGAGGGTTCACATTTGAGAGAAAAGAATTTAATGTGGCACACATTTTTTTGGAGATTTTTAATTTTGATGGTGATAGTTATTGGTAGTATGACCCATGTGGGGTCATTCAGAAAAGGTTTCAAAAGAATCTGAACTCTACAAGCAAATTTCAACATGAAAGTAAACCAGTGCTAGAATTGTTGAAAAATAGGGACTCTTGGGATGCGATCAAAAAAGTGTTGGAGGAAACTGTCGCTGACAAAAATATTTCCATAGAAGAATTGTCATCACAAATTATGGCACAGGGAACAATAGAGCAGGGCAAACAAAATGTAAATGAAAATAGGAGGTCTAGTAATTTCTACTAAAAAGATGCTCATCCATCTACAAAGCTATCCCACAAAACATAAAGACAGATTGTGAGGACAAAAGGTGGAATAGAACCAAAATTATTGATTTTTGGACTATGAGGAAGAATATCGGTGAACCAAAGACTAGTGCGGATCTTGATGAAATCCCAGAGGAATTTAAATTTAGCCAACTATGGAATAATGAGAATCCCAATGAAGCATATGACAAAAGTGATAAGGATAAAGATGAGGATGAGGCTAATGAGAATACCAATACCATAGAAACTCAAACAACTGCTACATACTCTGGGGCTGCAAAATTGAGTGAGTCCATGAAAGATAAATATATCAAAAGGGAAACCCTAATAGAAAAAATGGGTTATGAAGGTAGTGGTCTGGGTCCTTGAGGAGAAGGTATCTGGATGCCACTATGGACAGAACTTGTTCCAAGAAAATATGGTAAGACACCAATCATTGGAGGTGAATTATCACAAGAAGGTATTACTCATAACCCAACTTCTTATTTTGTTAAATTATCTTCAAATCTAGTTTATGCAGAAACTCATATTCAATCACCACCACTAGTAGAACAAGGTAATCCTATTGGTTGTGAATCAAGTTCTAGTGCAAGTACAACTAGTGGGGAATCTGGGGATATTACCCACACTCACATTCATTCACAACCAGAATATTGAATTGGATATGATGTTGAATCAAGTGCCACTATCATTGGTGTGGATGATACAAACACTCAGATATATTCACAACCAAAACATGCTATTAGTATTGAATCAAGTACCACTACCACCGATGAGGACAGAATGGGTACTAGTACTAGGTATCATGAACAAGAGAAACAACAAGAAATCTCTAAAAAGAGGCTAGCTGTACAAGATATTATACACTTATAGAATCCCATGGGCAATGATCAAGCCAGCGTGAAGAAGTGAAAGGTTATGAAAAAAATGGTGAGTACAACACGATCTCTATCCATTACCACTCCACATATATTATTTGAAGCTTCAGAACAAACCCCTCAAAAGAGTCCAAAAACTCCACTTGCAAGTGATAGTGAGACATGATTAGGAATGGGTGTTGTTAATCCTCAAAATGCATTAGTTACAAACACAGGCATAGGTGGAGGTGCGTACATCATTGCAAATGATATTTCACCTTTGAAACATTCAATTGTGTCAGCAACCACAAGTTTTCATTACAATAATTACTTTGATGAATTTGTACAAAAATCAAATATGAATAAAGAAAAAAAATAAAAATTGAAGAGGGATGCGAGTACTGCTACTTCTAAGGAATGACCTGCATTGAATAGGTTAATTCCCACATATTACCCAAACAACAAAATGATGGAGTAAATGGTTGTTATGGCCCTAGATAATAATCAAAATCTACCATAGAGTTAGATAGATCCCTCTCAATTTCACGTTGGCACCTTCCATATGGATTTTTCCAAAGTAAAAAATGTGGACAAAATTAATGTGTCAAAAAAGACCAATGAAGTGGTTTACACAACACTGGTAAAGATGGAGAGAGAGAAGTAAGTTGGAGAAATGAATAGAAAAGTTACAGTCAAACCTGGAAAATGAGAAAGGAAAGTGGAAATCAACAGATAACAAGTGGATTGAATTATAGAAAAGGATTAAAAATTCTAACTCTGCATCAACAGTTACAGAGTACGAACAGATGGAGGCACAATTGAATGAACTAAACAAAAAATTGGCTGAAAGTAATAAAGAATTAGATAATGAAAAAGCCACTCCAACCAAATTATACAATAGTGTGGAGACTGTTGCTGCCACAAACAAAATTTTATAGGAGCAATTGGATCATCAGAGGGCAAAGGAAAAATAGTGGGAAGAAAAAGCAGAGGAAGAAAGAAAATCAAGTGAAATAATGGGACAAGAGTTGCGGAAGGCTAAAAGTGTGATCAAAACTTTGGAGAACAGAATCAAGTAAAAATCTAAAAAGACAGTGAGGTATGTAAAAGAAAAAAATTGGAGGGAAAATAATGCAGAGGAATGACCAGTTGTGTTAGTGGTTTCAATTGAATGAAAGCGTGAGAGGACACTATGTAAAGGTCAAGGAATACATTGGTCAAAACAGAGAGGTTTGTTCAAGAGAGGAAATTGCAAAGCAAATTTTGCAAACAATCTACAAATCTAGTGACAACTATTTGGCAACGAAGGGAATTCACAGCCGCATTGATGCCTCAATAAAGGTATCATCTATCATTCAAAAATGTGAAAAACTATGGGAATTAGAGGAATGTTAGGGTATGGCTGAAAAAAGGTGATGAATTTGGATGAAAAGGAACAAAAATTGATAGAGCTTGGTTTGGCAAAGAGTATTTATGCAAACAATCAATACATTGGAAATTTTTCTTTCAAAAAGAAGTTGGAGGAGAAAATGAACATTGATGTACAACAGTTTCCTAAGGACAGTAGTGAGGCATTTTTTTTGGGTTACATCAAACCATTGATAACCTTGAATGCAATATTGAATGAAACATTGGTGTCAAATTCAGATTCCTCTTCCAAATATGAAATATTGACAAATTGGCAGGTTGCTTACCATACGTTACAACAAATTAGACTTCCATCAGATGCAGAGTGGAGCACCACACAAAAACTTACACAATGATTTCATAATGTGTATTCTCAACACAGGCCATCCCAAAGATGTAAATTATGCCACAGTGCCATGTAATCTTTTTTCTATGAAAGAGATAATATAAATTACAATTTCTTTTGTCTTCTATGACTATGTAACTTTTTAAAATCTGATCTTCATTTTAATTTTTAAAGGATTCTGAGAAATTTTATTTTTGTGGGGTTTTGTGTAATTGGATTTTATTTTACTTTCCCATATGCAATGACAACTTGTAAAATAAATGACATATTCACTTTCAGATTCAAGTAATGAGAAGTAGAACAAATAAAATTTATCCCATCATGGATACTGGAATGAATAAATGTATGCATGTATACATATATATGTAACATGTAGTTGTCAAAAGAAAAGTGCATCTCCAATTGGAAATGGATCTTTTGCTTTGTAAGTTTGTTTGAAAAGCTCTCTACCTTAGTACCTAGCAGGCCCATCGCACGAGAAATTGTTTGACTTGCATCATATGATCATTCTTATATTGATCATGCACTATCACCACAATCTTGCAAAACTTGAGCATCTAATACTCAAAGGATTAAAGTTTTTCCAACATATAATTCAGCACTCCCATGTTTATAATGCCAAAATTATCATATCCTCTTGTTGCTTATCTAACATTAAGGAAAAAATAAAACCTCCAGATTGAAAATATCTTCAACTCCCCTTCTACTATCAAAACAAGAGGAACCTGTATTGGTCGGTCATCATAAAACCTCGCCAACTAAATAAACTTGTGCCTAAAAAATATATGATTTTGTGGAGTACTGCACAACTCATCAAATTTTTCAGTAATTTTCAAAATGGAATTGCCAGTAATATCATCCAAATTTGCATGTTCCAGCAACAATTGTAAATATTTGATTTCATTAGAATGGTTTTTTAAGTACCATCTCAATCTAACTATTTCCCTGACATGAAACTTATTCATTGTATTATGAAATTCTTTATAAGTCACCCAAACGAGTTCAACAATGTCATAGATGTGGGTTATCCCATGTTCACGCAAATTTATAGTCATCACAAATGAATCATCTCTGACTAATAGTGTGGAAACAAAAGGGTGGAGTGACAAGGTATTATTCTCTTCTGCCAAATCATTCTCTCTTCTCCTAATCATTGTTTGAACTTTTCTAAGCCACTTTGCTCCTTTTGAGCTCATCTTCCAACCTTGCTAGTTCAGCCTTGAGCACCTTTATCTTGTGTGACAAGGTACTTTTATGTTCAATCAAATCACTGACTCTCTTCTCTTCATTATCATTTGAACTTTTCTGAGCCACTTTACTCCTTTTGAGCTCATCTTCCAATCTTGCTACTTCATCCTTGAGCACCTTTATCTGCTGTGACAAGGAATTATTCTCTTCAACCAAATAACTGACTCTCTTCTCTTCATCATCGTTTGAACTTTTTTGAGCTAGTTTGCTCCTTTTGAGCTCATATTCCAACCTTACTACTTCATCCTTGAGTGCCTTTATCTCCTATGAAAAGGTGTTATTCTTTTCAACCAAATCACTTACTCTCTTCTCTTCATCATCTTTTGAACTTTTCTCAGCCACTTTGCTCATTTTGAGCTCATCTTCCAACCTTGCTACTTCAGCCTTGAGTGCCTTTATCTCCTAAAGTGAACTTGAAGCAGTAGAAGAAGTTGAAGCAGGATGTCGAGAAGGTAGGAGTGACGCCACCTTATTATACTCCTGCAACAATTTTTCATTTTGAAGTTTTAACTTACTCAAATCTTCTATAAGCTTGTTAACATTTGCCTCAGAAGTCAATGTCTATTTTGTTAAGAGTGTTGCAGACCTGTCAGGAGGTCTCATTTTCATAACAATCAAGTTATCGGTAAGATCTCCTACTGCCTTCTTAATATGGGCTTTCTGAATCTAGTCATCATTAAATATTGACCACACTGTCAATTCCTCATATTGAGGGCTATAATATGACCCAAAATACAACTCATGAGCTTTCTCTTCAGTTGGTAAAGCTACCAACTCTGAAGATTCCTTTCTTATGGTGTCTAATACAATTGCAGATGGGAGGTCCCATCCTTCAAGTAACAAACATCCATTATTCCTTGCAAAATATATTGCCTCCTTAGGGGTCATCTTCGATATGAAATAATTAACTTCTTTTAAAACTTCATCTATAAATCTATCAATATCACTATCTATTTGATTCATTGATGCCAACCTTTCTCTGAGCATATTGGAAAATTGCTCCCTTTTATTTTTTTGGACAAAGTCCCTTAACTCTCAAGAACAAACTTATCATCAGACATAAATTTAGAGCATCCCAATGGTCTAACATCATCTCCTGCCTTTACTCTTTCAAAATTTATGACACTTTGTTCCTTCAATGTAGTGTATACCACTTTGTGTGTCTGGTCAATCTTTTTTCATTTTTTCTTCTACCATGCATATTCTCCATTGAACTTTGACATCAGAAGAAGAATTTCTAATATAATCCTCAAAATGATCATGCTCGTGAAAAAAGGCTGACAATCTAAACCCAACCCTGGTCTGATCAATAAAGTGTTCTAGATCAAAATTTCTAAATTTTGCAAAATTCATCTTGTATGGCAGTAACTTGTAATATAACGGGTGAATCCTCCTTTTACCAAGATCTCAAAATCATAGGAAAATATGGTTTTTGGGAGGAAGGATCCCTTCTTTACCTTTGGGTTTCGTAAATGAGCCTTGTTAGACTCATTCAACTGCCAAATTATTTCTAAGAAAGCAATTCTATCTGGTACATATCTACACTAAACATGAGGTTTAACTAGTGCACCCTAAAGTCTGATGATTGTGTACATGGGGTAGAAAAAATAGTCTCCCCAGTTATGGAAGATTCTTAGCTTGGGCTCTAGCTCAAGAGGCCTCAAAAATCTCCTCACCATGTCTGATAATCTTCAATTGATTGGGTACCCCAAATTTTGTAGCACAACTCTAACAAATAGTTCCTCAAACATGACATAATTGGAGTTGTCACAGTGCATGTCCCATAAATAAATTCATTCTTGTTCAACTCTTGGCCCCAAGGGCAAGGAGAAACCTTGCTTCCACCATAGAAAAGAATGTGGCACAATAGAGAATACCACCTAAATTGAACAACACGGCTACCCTTTTGGATATCCAAAAGGGCTTTGTGAATAGCATTGGAAATGAACGAGGCAAAGTCAAAGAAGGTGTTGCTATAAGTGTACTAGATTTCGGTGGCTAGCATCATAAGATGCACATGCATCTTGGAGTTTACATCAATTCCAAACACTTGGCAAAGTGCAAAGAAAGTGTATATAAAATAATCCTCAAAAATTTTATAATCAAAGGGCTCAACATCTATCTTCCAAAATACAATAAGATTCTCGTCCCCCTTCTTCCTTCTATGAAATGGAAGCCATTTAACCTTGAATCTACCTTTGTCCCTGTCGTATTCCATTCCTAGAGATAGAAAATCAATGGGAACCTGCCCCTGGGCATTAGAGTTTAACATAAATGTTTCAGAAATAGATTCCTTGTCAAACTTGGCCAACAAAATGCCCTTCTCTATCGAGACAGATTGGCTGTCTGGATTATAGATTTTTGCCACAACTCTAATTAGGTCTACATTGATAAAAATATTTGGGACAACAAGCCTTACCAAATCCAATCTCCATGCATTATTCATTAGAATTGGGGATCTACTCATGTTGTACAAAAATACGAACAAATTCATTACACTAATCAGCATGTAAGGATCCCCACATGATGTTGCCCTATCCACAACTATATCAGATATAATATCCGTAACCTGGGCATGCCGTCCCCTTTTCAAAGAACCAAGCAATTGAGCAATAATATCTTCATACAAGGCCCTCTTAGCATTAGCTGAACCTCTTCTTGAATTTCTACTCATCTTATTCAGGCTTATGGTATTTAAGAAATATAAAAAACAACACTTCCAAAACGAAATTGATTATTCAAAATCTATGATCTCGCAAAATCACAATCTGAGTACTACTTTTCAAAAACTAAGCCTAAAATACTGAGAAAACCCTTTTGTAGATACTAAAAATTAAGCCAAACTATAGAACACCAACTTACTTGTACTTGACACCGCACTCAGCAGTGTTGAAGTTCAAACCCTTGCAGTTTTGTTAGATGCTAAATTGCTAATGCTTTTAGTTGTAATGTTGGACTGTCTAAATTACACAAATTCATCAACTATGACTCTTGATAAATATTGAATTATCTAAAATTGAATGCAATTATCAAGTGACCAGGCATGTTCGAGGGGAACCAATGGAAACTGCCCATGAAATAGCAGCATAAAATTGACCCTACCCTGTAGTTTTGAACCTGAATCGTTGATCTTAATCGGTCAAGAAGATCATTGGTAGTAGTAAATAAAATTTTTTGCATCTATTTCTAATAAAAGGGGACACTTGGCATAATTTCACATAATCTCATATCGGTGGTAGGACCCATCATTTAAAGGAATAATAATTTATTTGTTAATTGATTATAAGAAGGTCCCACAAAGGTCTGTGGCAAGCCGTGGCTTCGTCACACTATGGTGGTAGGCCCATCTTCAACAAAATGCGACAGAACTAACCACTCATATAGTACCAAACCCACGTGGCTCTATTTCGCGTCATCGCATATTGTTAGTAGGACTAGGACCCACCACTTGAAGACTTAAAAAATTAATAGTTTAAAGGTAAATCACAACTTAAAAAATATTTAAATGATTATAAAATTTATTTGATAATTGTTTATAAGATGGTCCCACGAAAGTCAAGCAAATTTGATAAACAGAAATAGGAAATCTAATAAATCCAAATTGAAGACAATGTTTACAAAGTTTATGCAATGAAACATGAAACATGGTAAAGGTACTCAACATTGAAGAAAATTAATATATAATTTCTAAATGAAAAATTAAAAAGTGCACGTGGATTTACACTGGTATAAAGAAATCAATTTGGATTTTGCAATACCATTCATGATTCATGAATTACGCTAAATAGTATAAATACCTAGTAATAGTCTGGGTCTCGACAGTCTCCTACAAAATGCTAAATCTCACTGACTGATAGTTGACTTGTCACGACTCACCCAAATCCAATTGCCAGCTCATCTCATCCAACTGCACTTCACTTTTTCTTTCATTCTCCCCTTCATTTTTCTCGCTTTCTTTATTCTTAGCATGACTACTAGAACTTGATGAGCTCTACATTTTAAAACTGTCATTGCTCGACAAGATGTTGCCTAACCCTCTCCTTTTAGTTGGGGATGTCCACTATGTGAGTGCCCTCTCATAAGGAAATTTTTTGACATTATACCGACTGGTATAAATCCTCAAACAAACTTCCAGGTTCTTGTCGAGTTTGTTTCTTGTCTTGGATTTTAAGAATCCCAATGCACTGAAAACTCTCTCATCCTCAACAAAACCAAAAATCATCGTTTGACACAAGTCAGCCAGTTTGAAATATTATGAGATTTTATCACACAATGTTAAGCTCTGACTTGTTTTTCCCCAAAGCCGTGTTATTGATCCTGGTAGGTACAAACTATCCAAATCCTTAACCTATTCATGCATTGTTGCTGCAAAATGGGCAGATTGATCTATAAGCTTAGTTCTACTTATAGCTCCTTCTACTTCCTTTCTATCAACTTTTAAATTGGCACTCTTACCAAAATAATTCACCAATTCCAGTAGCCTCTTATGAAAATCTTGTGGATCAAGTGCTCTCCACAAAATTTGGATAGACGATAGACATGGCTTCTAATAGTTCCTCCTGAGGGAATCGCTTTAAAATCTATGTTGAAACCTCTTTTGCAATCTTCTATAAATTGGTTTTCACAGAACTCACAATGCAGTAGAAATCGTCCACTGTAATAGGTCCATCTCTCATTCTAGTAGACCGCGTGCTAGAACACATGCCATAGTAGGCATTGGCATATGCTTTCCAGGAAAAAGGACACATAACTCACCATGATCATTAAACCATAAATAATTATCAGCACGACCCAAATCTATAATCTAATTCCATCTACTAAATGCTTCATCACTGAATGGATAACTATTTAGATATTGATTATCAATGCCCATGACAGTCATTCTACGTAGTGTAGCATATTCCTGAACATACATAGTTCTTTGTTGGGCTTGTTTAATAAGCGAGTTCATTTGGTTCAATAGGGGGAGAATATCAGCCAAGGTTAACAACGTCTTTACATCAGTTAACCTATGCAGAAGCATAGCACATTGAGCATCTTTCCTTTATTCGTGCATTAGACCAAACAAGGATCTATATTATGAGAAAACGCATTCCGCAGGTCCACAAATGGAGATCCATCTAGTCTCAACATCCTTAAGTATCTTGTTACCATTGGTTATTCTTTTAGCAAATTTTTGAAATTCTAAAAAATGTTTGGGACTATGATAGAAGTATGCGTAGGGCTTGTGAATTAGCTCATCAACTCTGGCTATCTCTTCATGATCGTGCATAATTTTACATGCTAAATTAAGTTTGTGTACCATGAAGTGAATGGGAACCATATATGATGCAATACTCATTTGTAACTTTGTGCATAGACCATTCCAATGACGTTGCATCACTGCAACTCCATCTACTCCTACACACACCAGCTTTTTGGCAATTGTAAAGTCATCCGTACCGGCGATTTTCATTTAAATATTTCTTAGCCAATTCATACATACTTTGCA
The DNA here is from genome assembly GCF_030272615.1 of Cryptomeria japonica. Taxonomy (NCBI): domain Eukaryota; kingdom Viridiplantae; phylum Streptophyta; class Pinopsida; order Cupressales; family Cupressaceae; genus Cryptomeria; species Cryptomeria japonica. Next base: position 778,690,348 of record NC_081407.1, read on the forward strand.
TGTTGGTTTTCTCCATCTTAACAACATAGAGTAGATGAGGATGTTGGACATGGTTCTGGACAATATACACATGCATACACATCTAACAAGTATTGTCCACCATTGTAACTTCATCTAATGATAATGTAATATAGTTTTACTCCTTTACTTTTTCCTGTAGATTAGTTATTTCACCTTCAGCAAGACAACTCACCAAATACCATCCACTGTTTACTGACCAATGAGTTGGACGATATCTTGGAACACTGAGAAATCTTAATAATCCAACAATATCAGAGTAGTCTATCATATGACAACCTCTGCTCAAAAGATTAAAAAGAGTAGCCAATTGAACAGTTTTGGACATATATGTTTCATCCATAACCTTTTCAAATTGAGCTTCAAGTGAACCCATGCATTTTTGTTTCTCCTTCTGTTTTTCTTTACTCGCATTAAATTCCTTTGCATACCTGAAATGCTTACATTCTTCCTTATTTTTCCATCTAACCATTAATACATCCTTTCCATCTACGGTTTGTTTCTCATAAACTTTGCCAATGTGCTTTTCTATTCTATCAAATTTCAGCTATAGTTTTTTGTCCTTACCATGTTTCCAAGTATAGATTCTACACAAGCATTCTACTAGAGGTTTTCCTTTCTCTAGATTGGGAACTGGCTCAATGAATGTGTACTTTGAACTCCAATTTATTTGAAATGTCTTTGTCGCATCCAAATCTTGCCCAATTTTTGTTGTTGATTTTCTTCCCCTTTTTCGTGCATTGACATGAGCAACATTACCGGTATTGGTAGTAGTAGCATTACAACCATTGTTAGTAGCAGCATCACTGACATTATCAGCAACATCATCACTATTTACACTAGTATCTGTGACATTATCAACAACATCATTGGCACTGCCAGCAGCAGCGGCATTGTCAGCAATAGCATCACTGACGTTGTCAACCAAGATGATAGTTTTAGTCTGGCTACTCTAGGTACCCATTGGAATATTCACTGCAATAGAGCCAAAGGCATTAGGTGCAAGTACTGATGTTATATCTCTACTTGATTGAGTGCCAAAGTATGACCTTATATTATTTTTCCTGCGTTTGGATGTCATCCCTCCATTACATTTAGGAGTCCTACCGCTCGAGATCTCTTACTAACAAAAACTAGAAGAAGGAATCTAATTCCTACAGTCTATGAAATATTATAATATATAAAATGAGGGAAAAATAAAATAGATAAACTTTGTAGCTTGTTGTAACAATGCATGCTATATAAATAATAACAGATTAAAATGGAAAAAATAAAGTCATGCAACAAGGAATTTGATTCCTACAGGCTATGAAATACTATAATAGATAAAAAGGGAAAATTAAAATAGATAAACTTTCTAGCTTGTTGTAACAATGCATGCTATGTAAAGAATAACAAATTAAAATGAAAAAAACTAAGCCATAATAGCTAAGATGGAAGAGAATTCTGAAATCAAAATGATAGACAGAGAGACACTAACAACTCAAAATGGAAAACACTAACATCAATCTTATATCCTTTTTCACTTATCATTAGTTTCACAATGACAGGGTTCGTCAGCGACTTAGCATCTAAAGAATTCCTTAGCAACTTGTGTCCATAGAAGAGCATGTGGATTTTGGAAGTGCAAATTGTTGTAACAATGAATTGTATGTAAAGAGCAACAGATTGAAATGGAAAAAAGTAAGCCATAACAGCTAAGCTACAAGAAAATTCTGAAATTAAAATGACAAACACAGAGACATTAACAACTCAAAATGGAAAATACTAACATCAATCTTATATCCTTTATCACTTACCGTTAGTTTCACAGTGACAGGGTTCGTTAGCGACTCAGCATCTAAATAATTCCTTAGCAACTTGTGTCCAGAGAAGAGCATGTGGATTATGGAATTGTAGACCGATCTAAACAAGGTGTAAAATGTAAAATGTCACCTTCTCATGTATTTATATGAAATAAATTTTGGCGAATTGTGTGCCATTCTACAATTGGGATATATAAATTTGGTGAAAATGAGATGGATTAAGGCAGTGCAATTTTAAATTTGAAGGCAAATCATGGAGCTAACATTAACGTTCAATACTAGTGGGGGCGATTTGGGGCTGGCCTCAAGAATAAAATAATTAATTTTATTGGCAATATGGCCCCTCGAAATTAAAAAAATCCTGTGTCAGTATTGGTGAATGCATGGGTGTCCATTGGTGGTTTCTTGGATTCGTCCAAAAACTTCGGGGTTAAATTAAATATTAAAGCCGTGTATGATCTGGTGGTAAATAAACTATGTTTCAAAAATAATGACCAGCCACAAGGTGGTGAAAAAAAGAGCATGGGACTGATTTTGCATGAACACGAGGTGATCTGACCACTCGTAAAATGGTTTTATTTGCCAATTTCCCGACACGATCGACCTACACAATTCACTGATTGGCGAATATTCGCCACTAAAAAAATTGCTAATGCCTGACATAGAATAATGTAATAAAATAATAAATAAACACATTAATATTAGTTTATTATATGTTAGTTGTTAGTTATTAATTAGTTGTTGGTTAGTTCTAGGTTCTATGGCTACATATAAAGCCATTGAATGTAATATTGGATGTTGAAGATGTATGACTGAATTTGTGGTGTTGGAGCCTAATGCTCTTTCTTTGTTTCTCCATTTTTAATAAACAAAGCATAGAAACCCTCCTCACCCAATCAAGGGAAGTGAAAAAAAGTGAAAGTAAATTTTTAGTCATATGATGACAATTTCCTCATAACCCAAAAGAAAAATCTATACAAACAACCATTCTGAATGCACATGCAAGAGAATAGGCAACATATTATCAAAATGTAACACAAGATATACCCTGGAAAAACTCTCAAGAGGGAAAAATACAACCTGCAAAAGCATCCATGACTTGTATATTATTCAACAATAAACATTATAATGCATCTTCAAAGCCTTCTTGAACACCTTTGAAACATCAATCCTCTCCAATGCATCCTCCATGTGTCCAAGAAAGAATCCACACATCCCATGTCATTCTTCACATATACACTCCTTAAAAGAAGACATAAAACCCAAACTAGCCAACCTTAGACAACTACCCTTGTATTTTCTTTTATAGAAACAAGCTCACACAAAACCACGAATTAGCAGTATTTAAAACCATGTACGTAATACAATCAGATTGCAAAACCATTAAATTAAATAATTTTTCCCTTTATTGATATTTCTTCAATATTAAATTAAATGCATTTTTCCAATGTGAAACCCCACGTTAAACATATTTCCCAATTTTACATACAACACATAAAGTGGCCCTAAGAATGTTAATTCCTAGGAATGCATGTATTTCTAGGTCTTCATAGTAGGTGTCCACACATAATATTAAATTAAATATTATAAATATTATGCAAGGTGTCCAACACCTAATTGGCTAATTCCTAACAAAAAGGTCAATTAAGAAACCCTAGAGGCTACACAAAGAGGCAATAGAAATCGTTGTCAACATGAAATGGAACAAATAGAACTACAATAGAACATGAGTATAAATAAATGTGGTATTGGAACACCAATAAATGATACACAAGGGTAAGAAGAGACTATAAAGGAAATACAAGGACTAGGAGATAAATCACAAAAAAGAAGTGGAGATTGCATAAGATACTAGGAAATCAATATGCAGTGAAGAGATAACTGCAATAGGGCAATTTCAATTTCTTCATTGACATCTGCTCAAATTTATCAAACCAAAGAATTTTTTGTACGATTAGATTTAACTAGTGGTCATATTACCACTATTCCTTCTATCTATGTTTGGATCTTAGCTACATGTATGACATATTTATCCTCTCCAAAATTTCAAGAATAGATATCATATACATCATTGTTGAAGAGGAAATCCTCAAATAACATGTGGATATTATAAAATTCACTAAATATTCTATTGTTATAGTACATACTGTAGACACATTTTTTTTCATTAAAATGTCTTCTTGATTAAACTTAATTCTTCCTACATCATTAGGTGGATTCTTTTTATCTGTTATCATATAATAAATTCATTTCTCATTATTTCATTATTCTCCATTATATTATAATATATATATCATATTATTAATTCATTAAAATCCATTAAATAACATATATTCAATTATATCCTATATTATTCCCAAACACTTGAATATCACAAATGCATCCCCTATTTATCTTATTCCATCTGCATGTGGGAGAAACATATGCACTAATCTATTACCCCACATTCGTCCTACAATCTGAATCCACCCTAAGGACATCTATTTAAACACTATCCTCTCTCATCTTTTGGGTATCCGTTATTTGCATCCATAGCTTGCAGCTTCTAGTCTTTAGCATTCAAAATATTTCATTGCATAATCAATCACTTTAACATATTACATTATTAGATTTCATGAATCATTTCATAGGTTTTGCATCATATCTTCAATCATTTTCTTCTTATCTTCATTCTTCACAGCCTCTTGTGCATGTGCTTCTAAGAGCATCTATCATGGAGCACAAGATCTTGATAGATAGGAGGTCAATAGAGTGAGGTTTCCATTCGAAATGCATGTGTTTTTTCATTGATATTATGTTTGCATGTGTGTTTTTGTGAAAGGATTCCATTGTTTGATGTTGGAAAAAGTTTAAAATCCATGATTTAGACATCCATTTCCTTCATCAACACACAGAATTATTATAACACAACAAGGATACACCAATATAATTGTATCAACAATTTCAATGGATAATAGGTGGGGTACTATTGCAAATTTAGAACTAGCATGTACACTAAGATGCAATTAGACATGAATTACTAGTAGAAATGGAAGAAAAAACCTTGAAGATATAAGAGTTTATGTTCTATTAAATGAATCAAGCTAGAAGTTGAACTCAAGAACATCTAGACAACTGCTACAAACATCAATACAATTTCTAATTTTGTCTAGAGTAGGGCCAAAATTTACCAAAGTACTTGAGACTCAAATCATACACATTAGAAACTAACTCATATAGACATATACTTTATGATGCAATGAAAGACTTAAATGAGATTTAATTCATGTACAAATATAAACTCTACATAATCAAATCAATAAGAATCAAATTTGGAAGTCAATTTGGAGCAGAATTTCAGCTCTCAAAGCCACGACTTGCCGTTGAATCAAACTATGTATAGAGCGATCTGCATACTTTTTTGTCAACTTTGCATCAGTTGTTGATCCAAATGGCCTCCAACCTCCCACTTCTGCATCCTCATTATTTGTTGTGATTAATTCCATCTGCCAGGTGTTCAGAAGCGACCACAATTAAGGCATTTGATGAGTTTGGAAAGCTGTGTATGAAAAATGTTGGTCGAAAGAATATAGGAGACGTGAGGTTTAGATCCTCCTTGCAGAGGGTTTGCCTTTTTTTATTATTATTATGTAGGAATTATCTTAGCAGAGGTAGTGTTTACACGTGTAATTGTTTCTTCTCTGTGTTGCATGTTGAATATTATTACTCCATGTTCTCTATATGTTACGTATATAAATATATCTTTGCATGCCTGGAATGCTCTTATCGGCACCATATTATCTGCTCTTCCAAAGAGCCCCAAAACCCAATCTCTCCTCTCCTACCAACAATGAAAAATAGAAACTCAATTTCTCATATTCTAAGCTTTATGATCAAATGAAGGTGGGAAAGGCTCAAAAGTATCTATGGGTCAGATGGGAGGAAACTTTAATCAATTTAAGCATGATTCTATGCAATGATTTTGAAATGGGAGTGGAGTTTTGATGTCAAAATTTTTAAGAAAAGTGAGTTACAATGGGGTTGCGGCTGTCATTTGAGTATCAATATGATTGGAATAATTGTTGGTATTGATCATGATGGTTTTTTTTTTGTCTTTTTTTAAATTGTGGAAGTTTTGATGAGCATATCATTGTTATTAACTAGAATCAATTATGAAGAAGGTTGATACTGACTCACTTGAAACTGATAATTATGAAGTGTGGAGCACAATTGTGTGAAAGATGCACAATTAGAAAACAAAAGCTTATATCTAGCATTTGTCTTTTGCAAATTATTAATCAAATATTTTTGAACATCACCATCAGGTGTGTGAAATGCAATTTGTGAAAGTAAATATATCTACCAATGAGAACAACCACTTTTTCTTTAACGCCCTGTTTGCAATGCATTAAATCAGTCAATATAATTTATGGGACTATATGATTTTGAAAATGTTGAATAAATGCATCAAACAATTTTTGAAAAGAATCAATTGAATAAGGAGGCAAGGATTAAAACAATTGCAAATATTTCTTTCTTAAGGTATGAGTGAATTGTTTTGCACTGAGTTTGTAGTCATTCTTGAAATCACTACACAAAGTTGCAAATATTTCATATGAATTTTGGGTAACCTTGTCCATTGCATTTCTCCAAATGGGGAACCTTAATTTGTTGTGGAGGAGGAGTATGAAGGATGTCAATAGAAAGTGGGCTAATGGTATATTATGTATTTAGATATTATTATCTATTCAACTTATCAAGAACCAAGGAAAACAAGAATAGTTAAAGCTAGGAGAACATTTTATCAATAAATCTAGAAAGAAAACTGAACTGATTCATTAATCAACTTTGTGATATTTGTTTATCCAATATGTTTATATTTATATAGGAGAAAGGGGTATGATAACTTCATTGATTTTATTTCATTAGTCTTATTCCTAGAAAATGTTAAGTGAAGACTAAATTCCATATGCCACATTGAATGTTTGTTTACAATACATAATTACAACTACTTCTATACGAAGAACTTTAAGAGATGGATTCTTATTTATAATCTATAAGATCTTATCCCACTTTTGGGATCTATTTTTTCTCACTTCAATGCAATTCAACTATAAATATTATTAGTTTCCTTGGCAACATTTTATCTCTTATTTCATGTCAATTGAGGAGTATTCCTTTTGCAATTTTTTTAGTATTTCACTTTCCACTTTATCAGGTTCTTTCTGCTCCCAATATCCTACTCCTTTTCCTCAATCTTAGAGCCTAGTAACTTATCTACAAATTTCTCATATCCTTATTCTATGATCTTCTCTAATATTTTTTCTCATGGTTGTCAAAGTTAAACTTATGTAACCATGATGACAAACGAGTATTTCCTATTAATACACTACCAAAGATTGTCTCTTGAACTTTAACTTTCTTACTACTTGCCTCAGTAGAGTGACTACATGATCGATCTTTAATCAATCTCAAAATAAAGATAAAATTTTATCTTTAATGACCTATATGGCCCTTAGTTTTTAACCATGCTTCTTAAGATTTTTCCCACATTGTATAAAGTAATGTAGCCTTATAGCATTAATAAATATCGATGACAAGTCATCCAAAAATTCCCTTGGATTGAAATTCTTATCTTTTTGGGTTTGATAACAATATTAACCAAGTATGCATTCTGTAGACACCTAAATTTGGCAAATTAATTTAATCAAATTTAAATCCTATTCTTTCAATTAATTAATTTTCTATCCCTTTCTTCCTATTAATTAATCTCCCAAATCCCTTTCTTCCAATTAATTATTCCTAATTAATTAATTATCCTATCATCTTAATTAATTAATCTAAAATTAATTAATCTAATTAATTAATTATCCTTGCTCTTCCATCCCATTTGATTAATTGCCTTCAATCAATTAAATATCCCTTTTTCCAAAATACCCATAGATTAATTAATTAAATTATTTAATTAGACTCAAATCCTATTTGAGCACATGGCTCCTAACTTTTCTCCCTAAGCTATTTCCAACCCTATCATCTAGCCCACTTCCCTAGCCTAGTCAACCCTCCTAACCAACCTTATCCTATCCCTTCTCACCTCCCACACATGTGTGCACATTCTAGCCAATTTTCCCCATTTTGAGGAAAATATTCTATTTTGGGTGGCCTTGCCCAAAATAGACATGTGTCTCAAAGGACACAGGTCTCTCCCTCCATTTTTGGGTGGCTTTGCCCAAAATGGGCATGTGTCCTCTTGGACACATGTCATCTCTCTCTGTCCTAGTTGAGACACTTGTCCCATTTTGGAGGACAAGTGTCTCCTATTCACCCCCCCTTCCCTTCTTCATATCTCCTATTTAATCCCCCTAATTTTAGACCAAACCATCCACCTTTTCATATCCATATCGCCACTCTGCCAAAATTATCTCTCACCATATCCATTATCATTTTCATCAAATCTATTTATCATTACCTCTCATGGAGCAATATCGAACATCCGAAGACGTCATCGACCCTACATAAAAATTGAGGAACTATCAAATTTGAGTGGGATTTTCGTTTGCATTTGCTATTTCATTTGAATTCTGTTTTTTTTTTATCATTCTAATCTTGACGTGTATGATGTCTTGTGTTTGCTTGGTTATTTAGCTTTTCCTTTTAACCCTCAGTTTATCAGGCACATTTTTCATCGCACACATTAATATATAGGTCTAAAATATTTCATATTTTCTCTTAGCATATGCCAACATCTATGAGATGGGTCTTAAAATGAGATTTAGTTTTGGTTGAACCATTAAATTTCAATAAAATCGGTATGGGAACACATAGCCAAATCCAATTGATACATTATCACATTCATGAAATCTCAAACATATTTGTCATACTTTAATTATGCTCATGGATATGCAATAATTTTATACAACCTAGTTTAATGAGGTGTCTACACCTAAACATTTAATGAGCTTAAATTTATGGGTTTAGCGGATATAGGAATTCCCTAGAACATTACATAGTTTTGAGTCAATTCTATAATACTAAGACTATATTTCTAGAATATTCCCATGATGACACCTAGTTTCTTAAGGTTAAGATTAATGCAAACACATGGAATGCACCCAATTATTGGGTTTCTTGACTTTCAACAACTTAGACACAAACATATTATCAATTCTCAATTATTTGGGTGCTTGGTTTGGAATTTAAAGGAATTGTCTTTAAAGTTCCACTTGATTAAATTATGCACTCAAATTTGAACTTAATAACAATTATCTTTCAGCAAATCTATTTATGAATCCATGTATACAAATATTCACTCTAAAAGATCAATGGACATAAATTCAATTAGGGCATCAATCTAGTTAGGAAAAGCACTAGTACTCCAACAAATGTGGGAACTTTATAAATTTTTGGCATGCTTAAGGTCTTAGTTTCAAAAGTATTAAGGGATATAAATAATGGCATACCATAGACATAAAAATCTTTGAAAATTTTAACTTATTAGAGCTCTCAATTTCAACTTTGACATGTGGTTATATTTAGAATTTCTTATAAATGTTCACATTTATTAATTCGATTCAACTTAAGATCTCAAGTTTGGATTTGACACTACTAAAAATCCTAGTGGATGTGAGGCTCCTTATAATTTTAACTTAAACATAAGTTTAATTCTAGTCTTTTATAGGGACAACATCAATTGCACATACATTTAAGATGTGATGATACTATTAGAAATTTATATGGAAATTAAAATAACATTTAATCATTAAAGCTAAAACAATTATTATGAAAATAATATTAATAGCTAATAATGTTGATTAAAAATTAATTTTAAATATGTTTTATCTCTAAATGAAATTAAACATACTGACAAAAAAACAAAAAAAAACCATGAATTATCAATATAAGATCAAAACAAGAATTATCAATATGAGATAAAACTATTATAAAGTTTTATAAACAATATATAATTCATGATACAATCATTGTCACGAGACTGAAATTAAAGAAAACCTAAATTATTATTTGGAAATGGAGAAGCCTACAAATTAAACTGCTTGACCCTCATTTATTATCATTTATTTGTCTGCGTTCTCCCGGTAGGGATAAGTATTGCATTGGTGAGGAAAGGAGATTTATATATATATTCATTTATTCATTCTTGCAGCTACGAAAGCAAAAACACTGAAATCCAGAGCACTCTCCAAAGTCTTGCTATTCTACATTTTTTCATACAGAGAGAGTCATACTTAGCACTCGTCCATGACATGCATTCGCCATGAAATCCACCGCTCAGGTTGCTACTGTACTCTTATGATAATAAAAAGATATATATTTGTTTAATTTTCTTTATGAACTGTTAAAATTTCAAGAAAATATTGATAATTTTTTTTAAAACATACAATATCAGTTAACAAGGATCATTTATACAAAGAGGATTACGTATTGTATCAAAAATACAAATGAATGTAGAAATTACAACAGCATATGACAAATTCAAATAACACAACCATCCCTTATTCATATGAATGTACATCTATTTTAAAAACAGTAAATAATCTTGACATGGAATACTAAGTAGTCTTTGAATAAACTGCTTTTATAATTGCTGGAAATGGTTGTTTCATCTACTATTCTTTCATAAAAATAAATAAATTAAGAAAATAGAAAGTGTTATCCAAATTCTGCTAACCTGTCACTAATATTCCACGTATTTTTCACAAAACTGGCAAGCTTCTTTTGAATTGATTGACCATCTTCTTGTGGCAGTGGACAATCTTGATTTTGAGAACTTCATTTCCAAATCTTGCAATTGAATTCGCATGATTCTAGGACAGCGTTCAGGCAGAAAAACCCTTGTTACAGTTAATGGACTATGTCTGAGAAGAAAACCCAGAAATGTCACTGCCTTTTCACCCTTGTCTAGTCCAATGTGGGCACGCACCATCTTCAAATTTGACAATGTCAACTCTGCTACTGAAATCTCATATGATATCATTTCCTGCATCAAGCACAATGTAGGTTCATTCCTATATTCAAGAATTTGAAAGAAATGATGTTGTTCCACAAATATAAAAGGACAAGAATATACCAGTATCATTCTCTACCAGTCACTAATTAACTTCAATGTACAAAATACTAACCTGGAAACATTGGCCATGGATTATCAGCTCTTCAAGCCCAGGAAAACTGTTAAGAACAGCAATACTAGGAATTCCTGGATTAATGGCATTGCCTGTATTATAATTGAGAAGAGTAATACGTTTGATAGATTCTGATCTTGATTCTGCTCTTGAAATTCCTTGTAGTAATTTAAGCACCGGGTATGGCCCGCAATCCGTGAGGCTAATTTCAATCAATCGAGGACAAACCATCTGCAATGATAAATGAGGGCTTAGAGCTCCTAGATTTAGGGACATGAGATTGGAAGAACGTATATTCAAGTTTCTCAACCCCATACAAGCGCGAATGCCCAAATTTCGGAGATGTGGGCAGACGGCCATGAATTGCTCAAACATGACATCATCCAAATTCAAAATACCCACACAATAAACTGTTTCCAGGAATTGGAAAACCCCAAAATTATTGGGTATCATGGGAAGATTGATGGATTTCAGTACTAGGGCAGTGAGGTTTTCACACCTTAAAAAAGAGTCTCCAAGCTCCACTATGGTAGAAGCGTCAATCCTAGTGTTTGGATCTCTATAAGAGATGTATAGCTCCATGCGCTCCACCTTTTTTTCAGCTGCAAGTCGAATCCAATTGTTGATATCGGCAGCCTTGGGGTCATCTAAGGCGACTCGTAGATTCAAATAGAGAAGACGAGCATCGAGGTGGAGAAAGGCTTTATTAATTATGGCTTGTATCCTCATGTCATCTTTTTGTTTCCTAAAATCCTCAAGACAAAACTTGAGGATGGGTGTTTTCCTCCACAAGAATCGCCATCTCTGAGAGAGGATGGAGGAGCGTACAACATCTCTGTAAGAAATCTTTGTGAAAATATGATCTAAAAGAACATCATCTGATAATGCAGACAGCCTGTCTGGTGTAGATGCTCTAGCCATTAACCTTGTGATTGCCATCGCTACTATCTGATTTGCTCTATCTTGTGTCTACCGGTGCCACTAATCTTGGAAAAGTACTGAATGTGGAGTAAGAAAACATAGATAGATATATAATAATAATATCAAGATCCAATTCATGTTCGTTCAATGCCGTTTGGGCTTGTCCAACAAGATATGTAATGCGGAATATGGCATAAATAATAATTAAGCCGAACGGTTATCTTATAAAGATGAGGTGAGTTGAAGAATCAACGCTTCACTTTGATGGATAAGCGTGTAAGAAGATTTCACCACCTACAGCCATCCCATCCTTTCCGTCCGCCATTTGTTTTTGTTACTGCCGCCGGTATTTTTTTTGGGTTAGCCTTGCCGGTTTTTATTGTCGGTTTTTTCTTTCTCTTTTTCTTTTTTCTCATATGTGCACTCTTTATTCATTACTTTTGCATTTATCATTCTAGAATGAAACAACTATCTAATTCTTAAGATCTTTATGCTGGTTCTAATGGTCTTTTGTTAAGAATGTTTTTATGTTAAGGGCTGCCTGTCCATTCAGTTGTAAATTGTTATGCATATTTGTTCTTATGTAATTTACGACCGGTTCATTTATTTTATTTTTTATTTGGCAGCCTATTTGCTGCTTTTATTTTTCTAATATTTTTTTAGCTTTGTTTCAATATTCTTAAGATCTTAAGATGCTTTGTACATTACAGATACAATGCATCCGATGTTTGGTGCATTTATTTAATTTGTTTTATTATTTATAGAACAATGTTTTATTTATATACACAATTATTTTATTTTGCTTGTTTGTTTTATTGATAAATAGGAAGTATTTTCCTCAGCAAGTCAAATTATGATATTGCTATCAAGATTCATTCGAGTCAAACCCATTGACCCATTATTCATGAATAGTTGTTCACAAGAACCCATCTTCGTGAGAATGAATGGTCCACTTAGCACTCATTACTTAACTATGGAGTTTCCTCCAAGATTAAGCCTACTTATTATTTAATTTGATAATTATTTTATTTAAACATCATTGATTGGTTTTTTAATTTTAGTTTTGTTGAATATATGTCACTTAAAAACTAAATTACTTTATTTACTTAATATTTATCATATTTTATTGATAAAATATTTTACTTAAAGTCATGTTGAACTTAACTTGCTTATTTCATTTTTAAATTTAAATTTAAATCTTACTTTGCAAAAAACAAATTATATTCAATTGTTCTATTTTTATGCTAAATAATATATTAAATATAACTTCTAAAAACTGATAGACTACCATAATAACTTAAGAATTATTGTATTTTACTTTAATTTAATTTTTATTTAAGAATTATTTTGAATATTTTTTGTTTGCTCAATAATTATTTTATGTTGGTTTATTTATGGAAGAGCCAAAATAATGAGTCGTATATACATTACAAAAGAACCTTCTCATATTACAAATTTCAATGGAAATTTTCTATCATATCCTTATAAATTTAAGATTTAATATCACATATAAATGGCAATAACAATTTTTAACTGTTAATGGAGAAGACAATGCTTTGTGCGAATCGCCTCTTGTTCGCAGATCTGAAAATGAGGGAGCCCTAAATTTCAATAGACCCGTATAAGGTTGTTGGCACTTGCACATCCTTGGATTGAGCTTCAGGTTTCCATGACATTTTTCATCCCCACATCATGCCATATTTGTTTCATAGCTTTCCTCTGGCACAGCGGTTTGACATTCTCTAGAGCTTGAAAGACTAGTTCCAAGGTTATAAGTTGGGTTTCCTGCAATCCTGAAGAGGTTCACGCCCTTTAGCAGCTAGCGACTCAGAGGAATATGCAACGAAACTTGATTGTGTTGTAGGAAAGATTCATCAGCAATACAGATTCTAGCACACCCTTCAATAAATAAAAAAGTAGATTATCTATAACAATGGTAGCAGGATAACCAACTCCATGCCCAGGCAAGAACATAATTGTTGTTGTTTGTAGACCACCAACCAAAACAGAGATAAGACTGCAATTTCTTGCTCGGTATGGGCGAAACTAGGGTTATTGGTGAGTGGGCTGATGTGGGCTAGGATGATCCACCGCATGTTGCACAGCTGGTCTTCACGAAGGGCAAATGGGTAGATATGGCAGTGCAGAATTGGTTGAGGATAGACTTAAGAAATTTCAGACTGGTCTCCAAGTATTTTCGAGGATTTTTTAGAGGTCCAAGCAGTGGAAATTGGCGGAGTATGGACAGATCTGGTGAAGGGCATCAACGATTTTTGGATCGTAGGCATTTTGGTCAAGGTCCACAGAAAAAGTTTATCCCAAATCATTTAAAGGGGCTTCCGAGTAAATAATCTATAGAGTTGGGAGGAAAACCATCCTATGCAAAAGTTGTGAAGTTTTCATTTGTAAATGAGGCAGCTAGGGTTTCTCGACTGAACGCTGGTGAAAAGATGATGGACAAACAGTCTAACAGTAACCCACTTGAGTTATCTTTGTCACATCAAAGGGGGCATAAGGTAAGGGAATTTTCGACATCAGGAAAAGATGATAAGGTAAGTGAAAATTAAACCGACTTTGATTTAGGATGTGGGTCTTCATAGGTATGGGCTCCTGTTCCATGCATTGAGTTACTTGATTCTGTTGTGGATTTGAAAGCTCCTTGTTTGCATACACATGCTATTTCTAGGGAAATATGGGGGGATGAAACTAGTTTATCTAAATTTCATCAAAAATTGCAGAAAAAGTGGTCTGATATGCGTTATTTTCAATTACTCTCTGCAAATGCATTTATTATTGTTTTCAACTCTTCTCCTATTAGGGATGAATTTTTAAAATCTTCACATTACTAGTTTGGTAAAAATATAGTGTTTGTTTTGGCTTGGAAACCATTTTATGTCCCTGTTTGGTCAAGCTTTAAATTAGTTCCTTTCTAGTTTGGCTTGCCCAAATTACTGTTTGAATTTATGGACCCAGAGGTTTTGGAACAAATTGGTAATACTTGTGGTTCTTTCTTATCATCAAGATTTGATTTTGTGGAGGGGGAGGTTTTGGTAAAAATCTGGGTCCTGACTAACCCTAATAATGTTTACCCTTGGACCTGTATCATTAAATCTCATGAGGGTATCTGGAAACAACTAATTAATAAGTTAGAGAAAGACTTTGGCAAAACTTCCTTGCAATTGGATTCTCCTTTTCTTATGGATTTTTTGAAATCCTCTATTCTGGATAAACTATTAGTTAATGGTTCCACTGGGAAACATCCCGCTACTTTTGAGGTTAACCAAGCTATGAGGAATGTTGGGAAGCGAGAGGTTTATGTTGTGTCTCATGATCCAAAGTCTGTAGGGTTATTTACAAGTAAGGATAAGACAGGAGCTCACCAGAATATTGTGGTTTTCGGGGACAACAATATGGATGATCTGCTTCCAAATCTCACTACCTCAAAATCCTTGGATAAGTCACTAAATGATGGTGGTGGGAATCCTGTCTGTCCTATGAAGTCAAAAGAATACTTAGAAAGTTGTTAGGGGATTGGTCAGATTTTTGCAAAGAATGATGGGGTTGTTTCAGAGTCTAATGCTGGAGTTTCTTCTCTAGGGTTTTCTGATGATGCTATGCTTTCTCAACAAGTCAAAGAATTGGTGTCTAATTCTTCACAGAATGTTGATGTGGATGTGGATAATAATGATGCCTTAGGAAATAATATTCAGTTGGGGGACATTCCTGTTATTGTGCCAGATGAAAATCTGGTTCACCAAGTAAATGGTCTTTTTAAAGATCATGAGCATCAGATGGATGAGGACATTATAAATAGGGTTATTTGTTCCATTGAGAATGAATTGTGGGGAATTAAATCGACCCTTCCTATTTCTGTATCTGCTAACCCTTTTGAGGTTTTGGCCTCATCAGAAGTGGGCATCATAGGTAATTTAGTCTTGACTTCTCCTAAGTCAAGTAAGAGTTTACCAATTGTTCAAACTACTCTAATTAGGGCTTCATATGTGGTTTCTCCTAGTAGGGGTAGGCCTCCAAAGATTCAAAAGACTCAATTGGAAATTGATGCTGGGATTTAGCAGACTTTGTCTCTTTCTCCTGGTGTTGGGAAAGGGAAGCATTCAGTTTCTCTTAGTGATGCTATGAAAAGAAGTGGTACTCCTAAGGGTAAGGGGAGTAAGAGGTTTATTATCAGTCCTCCTGTGACTAGGTTGGGGGCTATGAAGCGTAATCTTCAAAGTAGTTTTGGAGAAGGGAAGTCTTCCCTGTCTAAAGGAAAGAGGGGAGCCTCGGTCTCCCCTCGAGAGAAATGAGAATTATATCTTGGAATGTTAGGGGCTTAAATACCACTAACAAGAGGCGCTTAATTAAGTCCCAGATGGACTTAGTTAAGTGTGATATTTTCATGTTACAAGAGACAAATTGTCAAAGGAGTTTGCTGATTTGGTTTTTTCTTCTTGGAGAAAGTGGGAATTCCTCTCCTCTCCAGCTTGTGGTGCATCAGGGGGTTTGGCATTGCTTTGGAATAACTATAACAATGAGGTTGAGCTAGTTGCTTCTACTGTAAACTGGATGTTGGCCTTAGTTAAAAGCAAGCTTTCGAAGGTTAAGTTTTGGCTTTTTAATATTTATGCTCCTTCTGGTATTCAAAGGAAATCTAAATTATGGGGAGATCTTAAGAGAATTTCCTCCCCTTTAAGGCATGGTCCCTTTATAATATTTGGGGGGGATTTTAATGCTATCATTGACTTGGGAGAAAAGAAAGGAGGTATTCTTCCTAATAAAAAAATTATGGAAGACTTTGGGATGTTCATTAAGGACACGGGTGTTTTTGATTGTCAGTTTCAGAATGGGATTTTCACATGGACAAATATGCGAAGAGATTTTTCTCAGATTGCGGAAAGGTTAGACCAGCTTTTGTTATTAGATGTTTGGATTGATTCAGAGTTCAAATTTTTTTCCTCTATTATTCCAGTTTCGAGTTTAGATCATTTTCTAATTTCCCTATCAATTCTAGAAGATAAAGCTCCTTTTAAGTCACACTTTAAATTTGAACCTATGTGCTTTAGAGATTCTTCCTTTTTGCCTTTGCTCAAAAAATGGTGGAGCTCTGCTCCTTATTGCACTGGATCCCAAATGTTTCAGATTGTTAAGAAGTTGATATTGTTGAAATTTAATATTAGAGAATGGAATATCAAGCATTTTAAGAACATCTTTCAGGAAAAAGAGAGGATTCAAGATATGATTGAATGTCTTAATTCACATGTGATTCAACATGGTATGGTGCCTCTTGTTTTTGATGAACTAAAATTGCTAAAAGTAGAGCTTGAATAAGTTTTGTCCAGAGAAGAAATCTATTGGAGACAGAAATTGGTGGAGATCTAGCTTTCAGATGGTGATAGAAATACAAATTTTTTTCATTCTTCAACAAAAATGAAGAGAAGTAAAAATAGGATATCTTGTATTGAGTGTCCAAATGGAAAACTTTTAATAGAACAGGAGGATATTGCTTTAGAGGCAGTTAGGTTTTTTAAGTCACTATTGTCTTCAGAGCATGGAGATCTTCATACTAACATTTCTTCTAATATTCCTTCTTTGTTATCTTTGGAAGCTAATAAAATGTTGACGTCTCCTTTTTCTTTGGATGAAGTTAAGAATGTTGTTTTTGCAATGAACCCTGATAAGGCTCTAGGACTGGATGGCTTTACTCCTTAATTTTTTCAAAAATTCTGGGATTTTGTGGGAAATGATGTTTTATTGGCCCTTGAGGAAGCAAGAAGGAATAGGTTTGTTTTGAAAGAGCTTAATAATACAATGATTGCAATTATTCCTAAAAAAGAGGTTACCAGGACATTTGCTGATTTTCGCTCTATTGCTTTATGTAATACTTTGTACAAGATTTTTACCAAGGCTATTTCTTTAAGGATGGCTAAAATTTTACCTAAGATCATTTCTTTAGAACAAGAGGGTTTTGTTCTAGGAAGGGAGACAACAGAGGGAGCTATAGTGGCACATGAGGTTTTGCATTCTATTTCTACTCAGAGAATCCTAGCCATGATCCTAGAATTAGATAAGATGAAAGCATATGATAGAGTAGAATGGGGGGCATTGTGTGTTGTTCTACTTAAATTGGGCTTTTCCAAGGCATGGGTCAAATGGATTTGTGCTTGTATTTCTTCTGCAAGGTTCTCAGTTCTAATTAATGGCTCCCCTTGTGGTTTTTTCTCCTCTTATAGGGGTTTGAGGCAGGGGGATCCCCTGTCTCCTTTCTTGTTCATTCTTCTAGCTGAAACGTTCAGTTGGGCTATAAGAGTCGCTAAGCTACAAGGGCTTTGGAAGGGAATTAGGATTCAGAATGTTCCACAAAGCATTTCGCATTGCTTGTTTGTAGATGATACCTTGTTATTTAGTCAGACCTCTTTGGGTGAGGCAAGAGTGATAAAGGGGATAATACAGAATTATGCATCCTTTTCTGGTCGGAGAATCAATGTTGATAAGTCAAAGATTTTTTTCCTTCATGCTTCACAATTGGTTCAGGATAGATTGAAGATTTTTTGGGGATTTGCATCTGGAAATCTTCCTTGTTCTTATCTTGGTATACCTTTCTTCATTAAGCAGGATAGAGTTGAGTTTTGGGGTAAGATCATTTCAGTTATCTCTAGAAGGATACTATGCTGGAATCATAGATGGTTATCTTTGGCTGGTAAGATTGTTCTTATTAAGTCTGTCCTAAATGCTATTCCTATTTATCTCATGTTTGTTTTGTAGTCTCCGAAAGCGGCTCTTGTTAGTTTGCAAGATACTCTTAGGTCCTTCCTTTGGAGTAATAATAAAGATGGTAAGAAAAAACTCCCTCTGGTAGCATGTGATAAAGTTTGTTTGCCTAAAAACATTGAGGGCACAGGCATTAGGAGTCTAGAAAGTAAGAATTTAGCCTTAGGTGCTAAGTTGGTTTGGAAATTGTATGAGAGACCATTCTCCTTTTGGGCACAAATTATGTTTGCTAAATATTTAAATAACAGACCAAGAGAATATGTTTTCCAAGTTTCTAATTTATTGTCTCGTTCAGCTATTTGGAATTTTCTATGTAAATGTAGATCAGTGATTTTGCCTCATCTCTTATGGATTGTTCATAATGGCAGAAAGGTCAAGTTTTGGGAGGAAGTTTGGAATGGACATCCCCCTTTGGTGAACTCGAGGGATTGGTCTCCTTTAATTTCCACTCTTTCTTCCCTTTGGGGTGTCTTTGTGGCTGATTATTTTGAAATTGAGTATAGCGGGAATCTTAAGGTGGCAAAATGGAAATCAATTGAGTTTTTAGATATTGATCAAAATTTAAAATTGGAATATGAAAAGATGTTGGTGGAGAGAGTACTAATTCTTTCTGATGCTGATGATGAGCTTATCTGGACAAGGAATATCTCTGGTAAGTACACAGTTAAGGATGGCTATAATTCTCTCTTGGTTGCTAAAGATTTATCTACTTGGCCATACAAGCTGTTTTGGCATATGGCTTGCCTCTCAAAGGCTGGTGCTTTTGCTTGGTTAGTGGTGTAGGACAGGGTCCTTACTAGAATGAGGTTGGATAGGCTGGCTATTACTGCAGTATTTTCTTGTGTATTTTGTAATAAAAATTTAAAATCCTCTACACACTTGTTTCTTCATTGTGATTTTGCCTATGCTTGTTGGCAGTGGTTGTTTGAAAAGCTTAATCTTTCCTTTGTTATTGGTAAGGATCTCCCTTCCCACTTTAGAGCTTGGCCTCTCTTGTTTGCCTCATCTTTCTATGCATGTCTTTGGATTATTTCTCCATCTATTGAGATTTGGAATATTTGGTTAGAGCGTAATAATAGGATAATTAAACAAACAAGTTCTTCCTTGGCTGAGGTTTTATTAAGGATTGAATCTTCCATCTCTGAAGTTGCTTTGTCTTTTATCTATAAGAATTTGGAAACCCTTACCTCTTTTTCTCATTGAGATGGTAGGGTAACTCGAGTTTGGAGAATGTTATCAGTCTTACCTTCTCATGGATCTATTTTAAATAAGACTAATGCTATAAGTAAAAGAAATTTTGCTTGCTAGAAACCTCCTCTGCAAGGGCACTTTAAATTGAATTTTGTTGGTGCTTCTCGTTGGAACCCTGGCCTGGTAGGGGTAGGTATGGTAATTTATGATCATAAGGTAAGATTTATTCAGGCTCGTTGTCATGCGATTTGTTTCAAGTCTAGCAATTGTGCAGAATTATTTGCTTTGTCCTTTGGTTTGGATATGCTATATCTTTGGGAATTAAGGACTTGATAATTGAGAGTGATTCTATGGTTATTATTCAAAGTGTTATGAAAAAGAAGTCGAATTGTTGGCAATTACAATATATACTTGATCATATTTTGCAAAAATTAGACTTTTTTGATTCCTTCTTGATTTCTCACTGTTATAGGGAAGTGAATAAGATTGCAGATTTCTTGGCTAATTTAGCCATTGACAGTGATGCTAATATGCGGGAGGTAAGTGTGGTTGAGATCCCTTCCTCAGTTTTGGAATTTTTTAAGTAAAGAAGGGCATAGTTGTTGTCTTCATCAACCTCCTTATTTGGTGTGGCTTTTCTTTGGTGTGGGTTCTGCTATGCTTGATCACAATGTTTATTTTGACAGGGTGTCTGATTATGGTTTCATTTTTGCTATGTGGTATCATTCTAACTAGTGATTGGAGAATTGTGTTTCATAGATAGGGGTGGTTGAGACTGGTGTTTTCTGGCAGCATTGGATATGCATCCTTCAGTGATCATACTTTAATCTTCCTTCTATATATTTCTATTGGCGGCTTCCTTTATATCTAATGCGGCTTATGAAATTGGGATGGGTTTTTTGATGTACTATGCCAATGGCCATTTGGTATTGGGTAGAATAGGCTTGTGTTACTTAAGCAATACTAAAAGGTTTTCTTACTGGTTCTTTCCCTTCAGTGCTTTTTGAACCAGACACTGTAAAAAAACTTTTAAAATTTAATATAGTTCAGTGGTTCTATCCACCAACATTTTTTTACTATTTTTTATAATTAATAATTAGACCAAGGAAAAAGGACAAATAAATCAGAACAAATAAAATAATAAAATATTAAATTGAAATTTGAAAGCAAAATTGAAAATGGGAAGAATAGTATGATTTTTTGTTTGCTTTTTCCCTAAAACTTATGTATAAAAGTATTTAGTATATATTTTATTGATTTACAAAATCTATTTATAAGAAAATGTTATTTTATCATTTGAAAATTCAAATTATTAATTACTTCTGAACATCATAATTTGTTTGAAAATTTAAAACAATGTCTATTTAACTAGTTCAAAATTTTAATATTAAAATATTTTTTAAAATGTAATAGAATTTTGAAATAGATATCAGTTATTTTTTAATAATAATCTTTTTGCATACAGAGTTGCACTCATTACTCCTCCATGCCATGCTTTCGCCATGAAATCCTATTCTCTGCAGATCTGTTCTATTCTGTGAGACAAAGATTACTAAATACTGTCCTTTGTGTGTTCCTCCCGATTTTGTTTATTTATGGTTACATTCAACCGATTTAAAGATTCTTTTGGAGTACTTAAATTTACGGCGATACCACATAATCTGAAATTATTTTAAGTGTTAATATCTAAATGCGATAAGAGATCATAAGGATATGCCTAGTAAATCTCCTGCTTATGGGGCATTAGTTACTTAGTTGACAAGATGCCTTAAAATAACGTGGCATTGCTTATATATTAAATTAAAAATTTATGTATTATTATTATAATTATATTTAAAGTGTCTAAATTAACTATAACCCATTATTATCTTATTATTGTTCTAGCATAACCTTAGACAACTATTCAGTAGGAATCTATTAATATTATGGAAGTTGTGCATCAAGAATGAACATTTGATCTCATGGTTGATAAAGAATGATATCTTTAGATATCTTTTGTGTAAAATTATAGACGTAGCTATTGATAATTAACTTTTAAGAATTTTACTGAAATAAGTAATGTATTCTTGTTTCTAATGAATCTATATTCTATGAATATTAATATGGTCATTAGTAGTGTTTTAGGAGATGTGACTAACTATTAGAGTCTCACAAATCTTTATTGTAAGGATTAGAAGGTCTAAGCAGCGAATACGAGCATCCAGGTGAGACAGAGCATTGCTAATTATTACGTTTTACAGAATCTTGGCAATAAAAATTGAGAAAGGGTATTTTCCTACATAAGAATTGCCATCACAGGGAAAAGCGTACGACATCTTTGCGATTCTAGGGAGTAACAAAACACATCTTTGGAATAAAGCTTAAATCCATTCCCGTTTAATGCTGTTTATTTACCGTTGGGTGTGTGCAAGAACATTTGCAATGGGGAATAAACTATTTAGGTACATGAGACTGGAAAAATGTATATTAAAGTTTTTTAATCCCAAACAACCCTAAGTCCCCAAATTTCGAAGATGTGGGAACAGGTCCATGAATCTTTCAAACATGGCATCATCCACTTTCGAAATATCAGAGATTGGAAAACCCCAAAATTGGTGGGTATCTTGGGGAGATTGATGAATTTCAATTATAGGTTAATGAGCTTTTCACACTTAAAAACAGAGCCCCAAGCTCCACCATGGAAGAATCGTTATGCCTGATTAATTATGTCATCTTTCTGTTTCTCAAAATCTTGGCAACAAAAACTGAGGTCAGGTTTTTTCTTCCACAGGAATCGCCATCTTTGAGAGAGAAGGGAATAGCATACAACATCTCTATAAGAAATCTTTGTCAAAATACGAGCTAAAAGAATATCATGTGATAATGCAGACATCCTGTCTGTTGCGGATGTTATTGCCATTAACGTTGTTACTGCTATCTTATTTTCTCCAGGAGCACCCATCACGCGGAATGTGGAGTAACAAAACACAGATTTATAATATCAAGATTCACTCCATGTATAGTATCAAGTTTAGTGTTGTTTGTACGTTTGGTGTTGTTTGTTTACCGTTTGATGTGTACAAGATTCATATATTGGTGACAACTTAATAGGCAAGAACCATAATCTAATATGCTTCAATTATCAAACAATTTGTTTACTTTAGTTAATTCTTATGTCATTTTCTTGAATTTATTTTTCTTTACTTTGTGACTCACTAGAAAAAGACATTAGACAAAGACATTTTCTGTGGAAATTCTCATATAGTTAAATATATGACTTTTGAAGTTTTGTTTTACAAATCAGTAAGCACTTGAGAATATGAATTCAAAGTGATATATTTCACTGTAAGCTTAAAAAAGAGATCAAAGTAAAACAAAGAAAAACAATTCTTAAGGATACATTACCATAATTGAAATAAATAGTTTTTTTCTAGTTATTTAATTAATTGACAAGATCGTTCAATGCTATGTATCTTCCAACGAGGAGACACCAAGATTTGATAAGAACTCAAAACATATTAAAAAGGAAATTACAAGATTTATTTTAAAAAATCAAATTATTATTTGGAAATGGAGAAGCCTGCAAATCTAATTGCTAGAAGACAACATGGTATTATTATTTATTTGTCTGCGTTCTGCCGGTAGAGAAGAAGAACGTAAACTGAGTGGAATATGTATTGCGTTCTCGCACTCTCCAAAGTCTTCTTGATCTCACTCACCACTCCTCCATGCCATACGTTCGCCATGAAATCCATTGCTCAGTTTGCTACAGTACTCTTGTGATTATATAACCAATATATATTTGTTAAATTTTCTTTATGAACTGTTCAAAATTCAAGAAAACATTGATATAATTTTTTTTTTAAATACAATATAAGTTTGCTGGAAAGAGAGGCAGCGGACAAAAACAAACAAATAATAATAGAGATTAACCCAAACAAGAGCAGAAACTAATATTTGTATTCATATATGTATATATGTTTCAGAATCATTCAAAAACTCATACAGTTTGATTTTTATAACAAGGCTGCAACATTTGAATTCAAAAAGAGACAATAAGCTTCCCCTGTTTCTTGCTTAGTTTTCTGGGTGCTGCTACAGCTCCATATATTTTTCCCTATTTTTCATACTCCTCCCAATAACTGCCATACTCAGTCTATTAAGAGTTACCAAAAGACTTCTAGACTCTTCCATACATAAGCATCCAGGAAACAAGAAAAAAAAACTCCTAAATTATTCAATGCATTTACTTCTATGTGGTACATCTAGTGCAGAGATATCATAGATAGATTACAATCACATTTTTTTAATTCAAAATCTGTTCTGTTTTGAGTAAGGAAGAAGGCATAGGCACAGTAAGATGGAGTAGATGGGATGGACAGCAGTCTACGGATGAGTAGGTGGGCAGTTGGAGTTTAATTTCAACACTCCCCTTTAATCGCAACTACCATCTATAATACCCAAGTTGTTTCGTTGATGCAAAAAACTTTCTTTTCCCAGTGGTTTGGTGAAGATATCAGCAAATTGGTCTTCTGACTTGCAATGTTCCAAAATTATTTCTCCATTGTTGATCAGCTCCCTGATGAAGTGATACCTTGTGTCTATATGCTTGCTCCTTTTATGAAATACTAGATTTTTTTGATAATGCTATAGTTGAGTTGTTGTCACAATATATCTTTGTTGCACTTTCTTGTTCATACCTCAATTCTTTTAGCATTCTTGTCACCCAAACAACTTGACACATTGCCCCTGTAGCTCCTACATACTCTGCTTCAGCTAACGAAAGAGTTACAATTGGTTGTTTCTTTGAAGCCCATGATACTACGCCTAATCCAAAATGAAAAGCATAACCAGAAGTGCTCTTCCTATCATCTATGCTGCTAGCACAATCACTATCCGTGTATCCTATCAGCTTGAAATCATTTGACCTTGAGTAAAATATTTCATAATTGTTTGTTTCACTAACATATTTCAAAATTCTTTTTCCAGCATTCCAATGTGTAACTTTTGGACACTCCATGAACCTTGAAATGAGACTAACTCCAAACATTATATCTGGCCTTGTGGTTGTTAGATACATGAGACTACCAACAAGTTTCTTATACAAAGTTTGATTTACCTTAGCTCTTTTGTCATCTTTATTGAACTTCAAATCTGTCACTATTGGTGTTGGTGCTGATTTGCAATTCATCATATTAAACCTTTTCAAAATATCATTTGCATACTAAGATTGTGAAATGAAAATACCTTTATCATTTTGACTTACTTCAATGCCAATAAAATATCTCATTAAACCCAAATCAGTCATCTCAAATTATTTCTTTGTAGCTGATTTGAACATGCCAATTGAAAGATCACCAGTGAATATCAAGTCATCAACATATAAACAAACAATTATGATCTCATCTTTCTCATTCATCTTGGTATACAATGTAGGCTCACTGTAGCACCTATTGAATCCATTTTGTAAAAGATAACTATCAATTTTTCTATACCATGCTCTTGGGGCTTGTTTGAGTCCATAAAGTGCCTTCTTGAGCTTGTAAACCTTGTTTTCATGACCCAAAATCTCATATCCAGCTGGCTGCTCCACATAGACTTCTTCTTCTAAAATACCATTTAAGAAAGTTGATTTCACATCCATTTGATGTACTACCCACTTGTTTTGAGCGGCTATGGCTAGTATTGTTGTCACGGTGTCTAAGCGGGCAACTAGTGCAAATGTCTCATTGTAGTCTACCCCAAGTTGTTGTGAATAACCTTTTGCCACCAACTTTGCCTTGTGTTTTTGCACATCTCCATTTGAATTCAATTTTGTTTTGTAAATCCACGTCACTCCTATCACCTCTTTTCCTTGTGGAAGACTAACTAACTCTCATGTTTCATTCTTTTCAATTGCTTCAATTTCTTCATCCATTGCTTGCACCCATTTTTGTTCCTTAATAGCTTCTTCAAAATGAATTGGATCATCTACATGCGAGTATAAAGAGAAAAGAGAAGTCTGACCTGCATTATTTTCACCTTCATTTTGTTCATAAATCTCCCTCAAACTTCTAATTTTTTGTCTCCTCAAGCTTGCTAATGTAGGATTAGACATATCACTTGAATTTGTTGAATGTAGGCTTGATGGTCCAGCACCAAGACTGCCAATTGAAGATGGTGTTAATTGCACATTTGATGGAGTATTTGCTTGAGTGTGTGGGGTTGTCCTTACACTTGATGGTGTCATTTGTTGTCCACTTTGTTGACCTTGAACAACTATAGGAGGAGTCACATTTGAAGGAGTACTTGCTCATATAAAATCTTCATTTTCTTCTTGTGCTATATTGGCTATAATACTGATTGTTTTGTCCAAAGTTCTATCCCATGATTCATCTTGTATGAACTGCACATCTCTGCCGATTATAACCTTTTTGTTGATTGGATTGTATAACTTGTATGCCTTTGAGTCATCCCTATATCCCACACATATACATTTTCCCCCTTTGTTGTCCAACTTTCTTCTCAACTCATCTGACACGTGTGCATATGCCACACATCCAAATACTCTCATATGAGAAACATTATGTTTTCTTGCTCCATGCTTCTTCCGAAATCATATCGATAACACTTTTAGTAGGAGATCTATTAATTATATATGCTGCACATGCTACTGCTCCAGCCTAATACTCATTTGACAAATGTTTTGCCTTCAAAATGCTTCTAGCCATTTCCATTATTGTTCTATTTTCCTTTCAGTAACACCATTTTGTTGTGGGGTATATCTTGCAATAAATTGTTTGTGGATTCCATGGTCTTTGCAAAATCTTATGAAGTCATTTGAGATATATTCACCTCCTCTATCTGTTCTCAATGCTTTGATGTAGTACCCACTCTGTTTCTCAACAAGAACCTTGAATTGACGGAAATGATGAAACACCGCATGCTTATGTTTTAGAATGTAGACCCATATTTTTCTTCTGAAGTCATCAATGAATGTCAAGAAGTAGTAGCTCCCACCAATGGAAGGTGTTTACATTGGTCCACACAAATCTGAATGAATAATCTCTAATGGTTTGTTTGCACAAATTGACTTTCTGGCTGGAAATGATTATCTATGTTGTTTACCCAAAATACATCCTTCACATATTCTATCCAGTTTTTCTATTAGTGGCAACCCCATCACCATTTTCTTCTTATGCAATAAGTTCAAGTTTCCAAAGTTTAGATGCCCAAATCTTAGGTATAACCAATTTTCATCTCTAATTTCAGCTTGATAAACTATTTGGGGGACTGCTACAACTTTTCCTTCATGCACTCGTGGATTCATTGTGTTATGTTCTTGACAAAACTCTACTTTCAAATCTGGTTTTATCTTTAGGGAAAACATTCTATTGCTTGTCATTTTGACTTTTTCTATGAGCTGATTGCTTGGAAATTTGTCTAAAATTGTGCATTCTTTGTTCTTGAAATAGACTCTATACCCTTTTTGAATGAGCTGCCCTATACTCATTAAGTTTTGTTTTAGTCCACTAACAAAATAGACATCTGAAATATACTTTTTCTCCCCCATTTTGGTTAGAATGTTGACACTACCTTTACCCATAACTGAAACTTTGTTGTCATTCCCCAATGTTACATCTGATTTTACACTCTCATCCAAACTAGAAAACATTTCCAAATTTTCAGTCATATGATTGCTACAACCCGAGTCTAAAACCAATATATCTTTCTCACTTTCTTGTGCAACATTACAAGCTATGAACATGCTGTCCTGAGTTTGATTTTCCTTGGTAAAATTTGCACTTTGTTGTTTAGAATCATATTGCTTCTTTCTACATTCATTTATGTAATGCCCAAATTTCTTGCAATAATGACATTGGACTGAGGATTTGTCATACCTTTGGCTTTGGGGCTGATTTTGAGTTGATATTTGATAGTTGCCTCTTCCACTTGAGCTTGATGGGCTGCTACCTCTTCCATTTGAGTTTGATGGGCTGCCTCTTCCACCTCTATATGAATTTCTTCCTCTACCTCTGAAATTTGTTCTTCCCTTGCCTCTACCATGGTTGATTGAAACTTGTGTCTTGAATGCATGCTCCAAATTTGAATTTGTTGACCTGCTTAGTTTATGCTCATGAGAAATGAGTGAAGCATGAAGCTCATCCACTGAAAATTGTGAGAGATTCTTTGTCTCTTCTATGGCCACCACAATAGATTCAAATCTTGTAGGCAAACTTCTCAAAACCTTTTCAACAACTCTTCTTTCTTCAAGGTTTTCACCATGAGATCTGATTTGGTTTACCAATCCAATGATTTGAGTGAAAAATGAGTCTATTGTATCTGATTCTTTCATGTAGATGGTCTTAAAATCCCTTCTTAACATTTGCAACTTAGCTATTTTTACCTTTTTCATTCCTTGATAGGCTGTTTGAAGAAAGTCCCATGCTTGCTTGGACTTTGTTGCTACTTGAATCCTTGGAAAAATGCTTTCATTCACTCCTTGAAAGATGAGGAAGAGGGC
The DNA here is from genome assembly GCF_030272615.1 of Cryptomeria japonica. Classification (NCBI taxonomy): domain Eukaryota; kingdom Viridiplantae; phylum Streptophyta; class Pinopsida; order Cupressales; family Cupressaceae; genus Cryptomeria; species Cryptomeria japonica. The sequence goes on from NC_081407.1 coordinate 778,718,649, forward strand.
TTTTGAGTCTTTCTTTTTATTTTCCTTCAATAAGTCTTTCTCTACTTGAGTTAATGTATTATATGTTGTTGCATCTATTGGTTCTTGGTAGCCATTTTCAACAAACTCCCATAAATCTTGTGCACAAAATAATGCCTTCATTGTGATTGCCCAATAATCATAACTTTTCCCATTAAACTATGGGATATGTGGATTTGTCAAACTTGTGCTTGGAGCTGCCATTATAGACTGTGAAAAACCCTTCTATCTCTTTGAAAAAATTCCTGTCACTTCACCCAATAACCTTTAACCTTCAGCTCTGATACCACTGCTGGAAAGACAGGCAGAGGACAAAAACAAACAAATAATAACAGAGATTAACCCAAACAAGAGCAAAAACTAATATTTGTATTCATATATGTATATATATTTCAGAATCATTCAAAAACTCGTACAGTCTGATTTTTATAACAAGGCTGCAACATTTGAATTCAAAAAGAGACAATAAGCTTCCCCTGTTTCTTGCTTAGTTTTCTGGGTGCTGCTACAGGTCCATATATTTTTCCCTATTTTTCATACTCCTCCCAATAACTGCCATACTCAGTCTATTAAGAGTTACCAAAAGACTTCTAGATTCTTCCATACACAAGCATCGGGGAAACAAGATAAAAAATCTCCTAAATTATTCAATGCATTTACTTGTATGTGGTACATCTAGTACAGAGATATCATAGATAGATTACAATCACATTTTTTTAATTCAAAACCTGTCCAGTTTTGAGTAAGGAAGAAGGCACAGGCACAATAAGATTGAGTAGATGGGATGGACAGTAGTCTACCGAGGAGTAGGTGGGCAGTTGGAGATTAATTTCAACAAAGTTAACAAGGATCATTTATACAAAATCTTTGAAAAAGGATTGAATATTGTATCCAAAGTACAAATGAGTGTGGAAATTACACTAGCATATGGCAAATCAAAATAACCATCCCTTTTTCCATATGAATGGGCATCTGTTTTAGAAACAGTTAATAATCTTGACATGGAATACTAAATAGTCTTTGAACAGACTGCAGAAAATGGTTGTTTCATCTATTATACTTATCATAAAAGAAAATAAAAACTGTTATCCAAATTCTTCTAACTTGTTACTAATATTCAACGCGTTTTCCACAAAATTTGCAAGCTTTATTTGGATTCATTGACCATCTTCTTGTGGCAGTGGACAATCTTGATTTTGAGAACTCATTTTCCAAATCTTTCAATTTAATTCGCATGTTCCTAGGGCAACGTTTAGGCAGAAAGACCCTTGTTACAGTTAATGGACTATTTATGGGGAGAAAACCCAGAAACGTCACTGCTTTTCCATCATTGTCTCGTCCAATGTCCAATGTCCAATGTGGGCATGCACCATCTTCAAATTTGGTAGTGTCAACCCTGCTATTGGAACTGGAATCTCATCAGATATCATCTCCTGCATCAAGCATGATGTGGGTTCATTCCTATATTCAAGAATTTGAAAGAAATGATGTTGTTCCACAAATATAAGAGGACAAGAAGATATATACTAGTATCATTCACTTCAATGTAAAAAATACTAACCTGGAAACATTGGCCATGGATTGTCAACTCTTCAAGCCAAGGAAAACTGTTAAGAACAATAATACTAGGAATTTCTGGATTCACAGCATGCTATGTATTATAATACGTTTAATGGATTCTGATCTTGAAATTCCTTGTAGTAATTTAAGCCCCGAGCATGGCCCCCAATCGATGAGGCTAATTTCTGTCAAACGGGGACAAGCTATCTGCAATGATAAACCAGGGCTTAGAACTGTTAGTTGTAGGTACATGAGATTGGAAGAACGTATAATCAAGTTTCTCAACCCCCTACAACCGCCAATCCCCAAATTTCGGAGATGTGGGCAGACGGCCATGAATTGCTCAAACATGGCATCATCCAAATTCAAATTACCCCAGCAATAAAGTTTTTTGAGGGATCGGAAAACCCCAAAATTATTGGGTATCATGGGAAGATTGATGGATTTCAGTACTAGGGCAGTGAGGTTTTCACACCTAAAAACAGTCTCTCCAAGCTCCACTATGGTAGAAGCGTTAAGAGTCCTATTTGGATCTCTATAAGAGATGTGTAGCTCCATGCGTTCAACCTTTTTTTCAGCTGCAAGTCGAATCCAAGTGTTGATATCGGCAGCCTTGGGATCATCCAGGGCGATTCGAAGATTGAAATAGAGAAGACGAGCATCGAGATGGAGCAGGGCATTGTTAATTATGGCGAGTATCCTGTCATCTTTTTGTTTCTCAAAATCCTGGCGACAAAACTTGAGGATGGGTGTTTTCCTCCACAAGAATCGCCATCTCTGAGAGAGGATGGAGGAGCGTATAACATCTGTGTAAGAAATCTTTGTGAAAATATGATCTAAAAGAACATCATCTGATAATGCAGACAACCTGTCTGTTGCGGATGCTCTAGCCATTAACCTTGTCATTCCCATTGCTGCTATCTGATTTTCTCTTATCTTTTGTCTGCCAGGGCCATTAATCTTGGAAAACTACTGAATGTGGAGTAAGCAAACATAGATATATAATAACAATATCAAGATTCAATCCATGTTCGTTCAATGCCGTTTGGGCTTGTCCAAGAAGATTTGTAATGTGGAATATGATATATAAAATAATAATAATTAAGCCCAACGGTTATATTAAAAAGATGAGGTGAGTCGAAGAATCCACGCTTCACTTTGAGGGATAGGCGTGTAAGAAGATTGCACCACCTACAGCCTTCCCATCCTTTCCGTCAGGTTTTTTTTGTTACCGTCGTCAGTCGGTTATTTCTTATTATTTATATATTATTGATAAAGCCATTTTTTCTTTACATATACAAATTCTATTTTGTTTCAAAATTACTTTAAAGTTTGTTTCTTATTTATATTTTATTTTAATTAATTTGATAATTATTTAATGTCTTAAAAAATTTAAATGGAATCGTTTTCGTTTGCTGTGGTTGCTATTGGTTTTGCGAACCTGAGGCGATTGAGTGCGAGTCTGTAGTGGAGATGTCATTTTCGAGGATATGGGGTGTTTGTCTAGGGTGAGAGACCTTTTCGAAAGGTAGTGTCCCAGGCAATGACAAGCAATGTGGAGACAGGGGTTTTTATGTTGGTTTACCATCCTATGGTGGCAAAGGAATACATCACCTAGGGGAGTAAACACATAGGGAGGATGCAGGTAGGAAGCTGGATAAGGGCATGCAATAGGGATTTTTATGTGCCAAGGTGGAGAGCTTTGGGAACCACATGATAGATAGCACAGATCTAGGGCAAAAGGAGGTTGGGAGGAGGCATGGTTTTTTGAGGGAGGAACGATGTTGAGCCCGAGGAAGAAGGTGTTAATATGCAAAATTAGATTGGTAATTCTCAAGAGTTGAAAAACAGGTTTTCCCATTGATGAAAATTAGCACACTATTTTGTAGAAGCCAATGTAAGAAGAGGAAGAGGAGAAGGGTTGGATTGCCATGCATGGGAAGAAGGGTAAAAGATTAGAAAGATGGCTCTTGCAACATGCTTCTTCGATCTCATATTAAAGTTGCAGAAAAAATAAAGTTGTAATGTCTTGACCTATTAATGGGTCCTAGTTTGTAGGTCATATGTGCTTTGGAGAGGTGGCTCCCTAATCTGTTGCACCAATTGATTTGGGTCAAGTTCAAAATGTCCATTATTAATATAATGCTAAATCAATTATTAATAAAAAAAGAACAAGCTTGATAATCATTTTATTTAAACATTATTAATTAGTTTTGTTGAATATATCTAACTAGAAAAATAGATTACTTTATTTACTTAATAATTATTGCATTTTATTGATAAAATATTTTACTTAAAGTATTTTTATTTACATATATAAATATTCTATTTTGCTTCAAAATTATTTAACACTTGTTTTACTTGTATTGACTTATAGTCTGTTAACTAATATTCACCCAAGCTCCACTCTGGTAGAATTGTCAATCCTAGTGTTTGGATCACTATAAGAGATGTGTAGCTCCATGCGTTCCAATTGTTTTTCAGCTGCTAGTCGAATCCAAGTGATGATATCGGTAGCCTTGGGGTCATCCAAGGTGATTCAAAGATTCAAATAGAGAAGACTGTTAGACAATTCAAATAACTAGAGACAACTGAGAGGTGGGGGGGGGTGAATCGGTTGTCATAGATTACAAGAACTATTAGAAATTTAAACTTTAATACCAGAACCCAAAACATTAATATTAGAATAGTAGTTAAATCAATTAAGCATAAATAATAATCATAGAATAAAAGACATCCACATGACACCAAGATTTGTACATGGAAAACTTGGTAAAGGGAAAAACCACAGTGGGAAGCCTACCCATAGTCAGATAATACTTCTATAGTAAGTATGTGAATTACAATTTGGGGGTCCGCACTTGCAGGAAAGCCAACAACCTAGAGCGCACTGCTCATCACAAAAGGAGCCTCAATGACTACATAGAAATCCATACTACAATCTAGAGAAGTATTTAACTGCAAAAGATAGCATCACCTATGCTTTAGTACAGTTCCAATTAAGCTCAATATCAGAGGACTAAATCCTCTTACATAAACCCAATTTG